>NC_135499.1:146813277-146916677 GCF_052857255.1 Amblyomma americanum | reverse complement strand
CGGCCTTTGAGAAACTTGTCGCTTCTTTTGGCTCTGTTTAGTTATACGTCCATCGCCAAAGGAATAAGGAGTAAGGAATAAGGAGGAATAAGGAATAAGGAGCGCATGCACGCAGGATGCCGAGTATTTTGCCTTCGTTCCGTCCAGGTAATCTTGCGAAACTCGAATTAGTTCTCGCAGCGTCACAGCCGGTAAGGGCTCAATTTGTGCGCCGGGCATAGTATAATTGAGAAAGTGTTTGAGGAGGCCAGAGTGGGTTGATGATGATGATGATGGCCTCTGGTTGAATGGCACGTACCCACGGGGGGGGGGGGGGGGGGGGGGGGGGGGGGGGGGATTGGCCAGGGTACATTGTTGATACAAACACACACATGGGTAAGGACTGGAATAATTGGATAATTTTGTGAAGAAGGCGCAAATTTGGAGAAAAAAGGTGAAAGAAAAAGGAAATGTAAAAGCCGTGAATTCACATTTTAGCATAAGGATCGACCTGATGCAATTATATACCCGGAAATTAAATCGCACACAGATTTCAAGGCATACCCCTTGGCGCTTGCCCCAAAGGAGAGTAGTATCGGAATAGATAGAGGGAGCCCCAGTCGAGCGAGGGGGATCTCCAAGTATGTTCTACGGAGTGAAGTGAGCCGCCGGCAAATGAGGAAAAAGTGATCTATAGACTCTATTTCGCCACAAGACTCACAAAGGTTGGTCAGCGAAAACCCTGATCGGCATAAATGAATGATCGGCAGAGGGGGTTATTCAGCGTGCCGACACTGATAATAATAATAACAGTGACGAAATGACGGGAGAAAAGCACAATGAAGCGATCTTTTCACCCTTTTTCGATCTGTTTCCCTGCAATTCAGAATCTACTCGCCCCGATGGCTGAGTGGCTTTGGCGTTCGGCTGCTTATTCCAAGGACGCGTGTTCGATCTCGGCCGCAGCAGCCGCATTTCGATGGAGGCGAATATACGAAAACGACCCTGTGCAGTGTGATGTTAGCGCCCGTTAAAGAAAGCCAGGTGGTCTGTACTAATCCGGAGCCCTCCACTACGGCGTCCTTCATAGAACATGTGTCGCTTCGGGACGTTGAAAGCTGTAGTTTAGTAGTAGTAGTAGTAGTAGTAGTAGTAGTAGTAGTAGTAGTAGTAGTAGTAGTAGTAGTAGTAGTAGTAGTAGTAGTAATAATAATAATAATAATAATAATAATGACTTTATTTGCGTCGCTTATACAGTATGCCGGAGGGCTACAGAAGAAGCTGGCACATCGAGAGCTTGACAAAGCCCCAGTGTCCGGCACTGGCGACATCGTTTGGCAGTCACAACAAATCATTTGCGATATACATACAAAAATAGCACTCATTGAAATGTTGGTGCATACAAGAAAAGAAAAAGGAACATATTACATTTCAAGACACGCATTTACGAAGTGCAGACTGATAAAGTACAGCCATTCAAATTTGAAGACAGCACCTTTCAAAGCTTACACTCCGCATGAACATAGAAGTTATTTTACTAACAAGGTGAATAAATCGACAGGAAAGCTTGGCTCAAACAAGGAAGCGGAACAGCTTCCACAAGGGTTCACTGCTGGAGACACTCAGTACTGCAATGAAACTACAGTATCTGGGACGTTAACGATGCTGTTTAGTGGTTTTGTTTATTCATTTTTTCTCCGCATATTTAAGTGGTTGCAAATTTTCCTGGAAAGAATGGCAGCGGTCTCGATGCTCTCTTTGTACAACATATCTAACAATCTTGGCTATCTGTCTCTTAACACTTGTAAGCCGTATGTTGTCCTTTATATCTCTATTTCCTATCTCCCATCTCTCATTTTGTCGTGTGTTATGTATGGTAGAGTGAATTTTACTAACTGGTGTGGCAGGTTTTTTTTTTATCGTGCATAGACAATAATCATAAATCTTTATTACTGGTATTGTATACCTTACACGTGAGAAATGAGTGCTCAGAGAGAAAGTACAGGTGGCCACAGCTCTTAAAAACCTTTTGTGGACATGATTTTTATGTAGGCTACTTTGCGTCGTAGAGACCCAAACTAAATGGCAATAATTAAATCTGGAACAAAAATAGGGTGTTATAGAGTAATCATTACACTACGCGGCAGTATACTTCTAAGCAAAGAGTTGGTGAGGTCAAATGCTCTTGAAAAATCTATGAATATGCCTAGTAAAACACTTGCTTTTTCGATGTGTGCTAATATGTTTTCTTTTGTTTAAGGAGCGCCGACTCAGTACTGAAACCTTTACGGAAGCCAAACTGGGAATCAGCTATAATGTTATGTCTCTGTTCATATTTAGAAAACATCTTCAGTGTAGTAAGCTCGCTTTATTTGCATTCCATCAGTATCGAGAGCACTGCTGTATTGGGTTTCATATTACTTTTCACTTCGACTTCGTCGACAGGAGCAAGGACAACTAAGCTGCTATTGTAAGGAACAGTTGTTAGATTGTTACTTACACTCACCTTGTCAGCAGTGTTCACTGTGTGCTCATTAAAAGCATTGGCTAACGCTTTGTTTGACAAATAGGTCGTATTTTGTTTTATCGTATGAAACGGCCGATTCTTAACGTTATAGTTTAACAGTTAGTTTAGTAGGTTCTTCCATAAAAAGTATTCGTGCTTTTATTTACTTCAAAATCTAAACTTCGCAAGTTTTAGTCAGCGAAAATTCATGTATATCTAGCATTTTGTTTCCAGAATGGCGCTTCTTGCCTTTGGTTATCGTTATTTGTCGGTTACGTAGACATGCGGAAAGTTGGGACTCCGCGTTCACCAAAATAAATGAAAGTCACGCGCTTCAGCCGAAAAAAGAAATGCCGGAGTTCTGGCCACCTGCTTGTCCTGTTAAGAGGTGACCGATGTCGGGACACTCGTCAGTCTGTAAGCGGAATCATAGAAGTCGGCCTTGCTCGAAGCATTGGCCGTATAACCATCCCGAGCTTCGCCGATTCCTCCTTCCTTTCGCGGCGCCGCATGCAGCGTCCGTGGCGTTCGCCAAGACATGCTACCGTATACGGTCACAGCTGTTGCGCGCCCCAGCATCGCCGAGCCAGGCAGAGCGGACTGCGAGGAACGTTTCGTCACACCGGGAACGAGAATACGAGCGTTCGCGAGAATACTTTCCCCTTTTTTTCTTATTTTCCTTTCTTCTCTGTCTGTTCCGAAGCCTGGCTTATTCTGGTCGACGTCCTCGCCTCAGCACCGTCGCCGCCGTCCAAGCGTGGGGAGAAAAGGCGTTCGTGCCCGACGAGGCTTAACTCCCGTTTCCCGGCGCGTCTACTTGGGGATATTGGGAGGTGGCAAGGCAAAGCGTGGACAGAGTGTTTGTGTTTGTGTGCGTGTGTGGATGGGGAGGGGAAGGGCACATAATGGGAAGCAACCAGGATATATAGAATTAAACGGGTAGCAAAAAGAAGGGGAAGAGACCAAGAAAGAAAAGGAGGGACAAGATGGGGAGGAAATCAGGAAAGAGAAAACATAGAGATCGGAAAGCTAGGAGAGAGTGGGGGAAAGGTTAGGGACAAGGATGGAAGGCGAGACTGGCGCCAGCCATCAAGCAGGGCGCAGCGTCTGGAGGAAAGGAAGACATCGACCTGCGTCCGACCACTTCACAATCAGCGGTCTGCTGCTATGCTACTGCCTGTCTTCCGTGAGAGGGCGCTGACGTCGGGAAGCCGTGGACGCGAGATGACGACGCGATAAGAAGAAGAAAGTATGGGGGGGGGGGGGGGGTACTTTTTGTTATCTTTCCTTCTTTTTGATCCTTTCAGCTTTGCCTTTGTTTTCGTCGTGCGGCAAGAAGCCGTCCCGTCATCGCCACTCTGGGCGACTACAAAGATTACGAGGGGGACGTTCTGCGACACGCTGTCCGCAACAGATGTCGGGGAAAAGATTGCGTCAGGAGAAGTTCGGTTAGAGGCAGAGCGAGCGGGCGATCCGTCGGGCGGCGTAAGAAAAATGCAATGGGGGACGTTCGGTCGATGTGTTGCGCAGGCAGACCGGGAGCACGATAATTATAACACTATACTGTTTACCGGGCGGGACCCCTCGCGAGAACCGGACGCATGTCAAGAGCATGCGAGGCGACGAGCGCTGTGGTTCGCATGAGCGAGCAATGCGAGGAGAAACAAATGTACGAGTAGTCATCGCGGAACAGACGCATCTTGAAAGGACACCCCTCTGGATTCGTTCTGAGGGGTGCAAATAATGCAGAAGCAATGTAGCGCTGGGAGGTGGGCTTTGTTCATGTGTCGTCGCCATCATGCAGTTTGCCACTCCCAAATATTCCAGAGGACCCCCAAATGTTAGAAGTAGGCCCACCCCAGAAAATGTGGATTAGTGGAGATCAGTCAGTGAATCCAGCTGAATTCAGATTCACCTTAAGTTAAGGACAACGCAGCGAGCCATGGAAAGAAAAATGATAGGTGTAACGTTAACAGACCGGGAGCGGGCAGAGTGGCTGAGGGAACAAACATGGGTTAATGACATCCTAGTCAAAATCAAGAGGAAGAAATGGGCTTGGGCAGGGCATGTACTGCGAAGGCAATACAACCGCTGGTCCTTAAGGGTAAAGGAGTGGATTCCAAGAGAACGCAAGCGTAGCAGGGGGAGGCAGAAGGTTAGGTGGGAGGATGAGATTACTAAGTTTGCAGGCATAGGGTGGGCGCAGCTGGCGAAGGACCGGGTAAATTGGAGAGAGATGGGAGAGGCATTTGCTCTGCAGTGGGTGTAGTCAGGCTGGTGATGATGATGATGGTGAGTCAGTGAATTAAGGTAGATTGGCGGGAAGTAGTTGAAAGATTAGTTTGAATAAGTTGGGATTTGTGTGTGGATTAAGGTGACTAGTGGGTATTAGTTGGTAAAATAAGGTGGAATAGTGAATGGGGCTAGTATAACCCCATAGGATAATCCAGTAGAAGGTCCAAGCCGCCGCGGTGGCTCAGTGGTTAGGGCGCTCGGCTACTGATCCGGAGTACCCAGGTTCGAACCCGACCGCGGCAGTCGCGTTTCGATGGAGGCGAAACGCAAAGGCTCCCGTGTGCTGTGCGATGTCAGTGCACGTTAAAGATCACCAGATGGTCGAAATTATTCCGGAGCCCTCCACTACGGCACCTATTTCTTCCTGTCTTCTCTTAGTCCCTCCTTTATACCATCCCTTACGGCGCGGTTCAGGTGCCTGCCGAGATGTGAGACAGATACTGCGCCATTTCCTTTCCCCAACAATCAATTTTCAATTTTCAAAAAATTCTAGAGGCCCGTGTACTGTGCAGTATCAGTACACGTTAAAAAATCCTACGTGGCCGAAATTTCCTAAGCCCTTCACTACGGCGTTCCTCATAGCTTGAGCTGCTTTGGGACGTTAAACCCCCATAAACCATAAACGAAACCATTCTAGTCTTCAGATTTTCAAATTTTGCCGTGCTGATGACCTCTAGACCAATCAGGGAGTTTCGTTACGGAGAAACTGGATGCATTTTGCAAGACGACAACCTAAATAGTATCGCAATAAAAAACAAAGCGGCTTCTCGCATGCGTGGTCTGAATAGGCTGTCGTGGTGCACCTTAGCTTTCAAGCTGGGCTTTCATGTTTGTTCGTTTTATGTGTATGAGAGTGGACGATGGCATAATTCTTGTTGTTTTCGCGTTGCAACATAAAAAGCGGTGCGGAGAACGCAGATAGGGCACTTAATGCGTGGCTAATCGGAAATTGTTAGATTCCGCGCTTAATTTGCACACGCCAAACCGATATCTTTTTTTTTATTTAGGAAAGACATCTTAGAGCACATGTCACGAGCAATCCTTGTTGAGAAGGGTATAGGTATCGGTGTCGCGCGGGCGTAGTGTAGTCTAGTGAAGCACTCAAGGAGCTAGAAACCGGTGCATACTGCGTAACGAAGGCTTAATCCTGCACTTTGATTTTGGAGCGCCGGCAGACATGCTGTATATCGCTTTCTCTGAACTTGTATCCCTTCCTAAAACACTGTCCAATAATCATAATTCATCACTTAAAAATAGTACAGACCACCTGTTCCAACAATAAACGCGCGCGATATCTTTTTGCTCAAAGCGTATGCCGATCGCCGTTATCCAGCAACGTATCAGCCCAGTAATTAACGTATGAAGGCTCGTAACAGCGAAGAATCATGTTCCTTGAATAATCGAAAGTGAATGTCGCCATTTTTTTTTTCGGGCTGATTTCGGGAAGTTACTCGTGCGATTAACTACCAAAGTTCCCACATCGTGCAGCGCTACTTTCATACTGCGCCTGCGTAGATTTTAAATCTGAGTCTGGCTGCAGGTGACGCAGAAAGGAAGTTCGCCGTGCAGGCGTACAGCGTTAGTCGAAAGTACCTAGGCCTCAGGGTTTGGCTGCTGAGCCGTGAAGGGGAGCACTTGGGGCGCCTACGAAGCTCCGGTCTCTTGAACATCTCCTCTCCCAAGCTTTGAAATTTCACTGGTACTCTAAACAGAAAGGACTAAAAAGGGAGTAAGCTGTCCTCTAGAGCACTCCCTTTAAAAGGGAGTTCGTATTTACATTGTACGCTGCTCAGCAAGAAACGCTCAAGCCTGAAGAGTTCTGAACAAGGCTGTACATGTTGTTTGCTGTTTTATTATGGCTGTTGCTGGCTTCAGCTTCGGGAGAGCTCGATATTATAGTTAAAGTTTGTAAGAAATCAAAGAGGCAATAAAACTTTGTATATTTGCCAATTCTACTGAAATTCACGTTACGCCATGCGGATCTCAAGGGCTCAGGAGCTGTAAAAAGGTTTAGCGGCGTCGAACTTGCATACCAGGAGACTGCGGCCACAATTTTATCACACTCCTCCTTACTTAGAGCAGATAACCGCCACGAGCCTTTAAGAAGACTCTTTAGAGGCAAAAGTTGGTCCGTATACATAGCATTTTGTTTTCCGCTTCCCGTTGCTTTACAAAGGATTAAGCCAAAGTGTAAGGAAAAAAAGAAGAACCAGTATAAGGAGCAGCAAGACGGCTCTAAACGGAAGCGAGCGCGGTCTCCGCTGACACGGCTTCCCACTCTCGAGGGGGTCTGCAGAGGAGAAGGGAGCCACGCCTCGAGGAGTCGCCGGCTGCTTTTAAGGAGTGCTGTCAGCCCTTCTTTCCGCCGAGGTCGCAAGAAGCGATGGCTCGACAGTCGAGCACGATTGTAAATAGAATGGGTAATCCACTCGCGCGCTTTGTTGCGCTTTTTGTTGAGAGCGTCGTGGCATATTGTTTCTCGATTCTTGGCACTTCTGTATACTGCGATGCGTATATATGAAGGCAAAAAAGAAAAACGTACTTGAAGACGAAGACGAGAAAAAAAAATTGGTAAATCTGTTTAGCGGGAGAGACAGAGAAATTAGGCTTCGTGCTTCTTCAGCGTCAGCGTGCCATACACTCGTCCGGTGGTGGATGGGAAGGACAAAGTGGCGAAATACGGGAGAGAAAGGAGAAAGGAAAACATTAAATGTGAGCGCGGCACAGCTTTGAAGAGCGTAAAGTGGATTTCGCGTTGTGGATGAGCTTGATAAGTACTCGCGCTGCACTTCTGTCTTTTTTTTTCCTGGCTTTATTATTTTTTCGCGTGCATGTGGCGTTGTCTTCTAGGTGCGACATTTCCGTCACGCTGTGCCTGTTAAGTGCCGCCTTTGCTGTAAACGAGGAGGGACTAGAAGTGGCATGGACTAACGAAAATGTCTGATTGGATATCATTTCCCTGGTGCGAAAATAAGACAGCGGAGGTTTTGCCACCCTTTCCTCTGCCATAAGTTCGCTCATTCCCAGGCCCGCCTAGAGCACATGGCCATAGCAAATATGCCATCTAAAATATGGCATCACTGGTCATGTTTGTAAGCACTTTCTGCCCGCCCACACACTTAAGCTGCGCGTAGGTGCTTAGTCGACGGGACTGCTGACTCGAGCAGCTATCAGAGTTCTCTGAAGTAATGCTTGCGATGAACTTGCGGAACACCTTTAGCGACAACAGCTTCCATAATAAAAAGAACTGTTGGAGCATCGACACCGCATCCTTTTTGCTGATTGCGCACTTTCCGAGCAAATAAATGTAAGCATAATCATCCGTACGATGTCCATTTTGCGACATTTTTGGGATACAGTTAAAACTCGATCTAACGAAACCCGATTGTACGAAGGTCCCGATCAAATGAACAAATTTTGATTCCCTGACAAGTACCCATAGAATTCAGCGTTCTTAATAACCCGAAATAACGAAACAAGCGACCACTAAACCGAATTTAACGAAGTTTTCTGGGAAGAACTAAATTTAAAAAAAAAACAGGGTCATTTCTCACTTATTTTGACCACAAATGTTTCACAGCTTGTTGGCAGCGTGCCAGTAGTAATACCTAGGCGCCCAAGTCACGACACTCGTTTTGTTTTGGCGTGGCTGCAAGCCGTGCTTCTGCGCGGAACAAAGGACTCGGCAGTCGGCGGCGCTCCCCGCATTCACTTGGAATCCGTTTTACCGGATTGCGCTTTCACGCACAAGCGATTCGGACCGCTTTCGGTGACTTTTCGCACGCGCTGGCGCGGGTTGTCGGCAAATACGATGCCGCGGTATAGCTTTTGGAGGAGGAGGAGGAGGAGGAGGAGGAGGAGGAGGAGGAGGAGGAGGAGGAGGAGGAGGAGGAGGAGGAGGAGGAGAACTTTAATGGAACAGGAGAGGTCTGCCTGGTTGTCGGCCTGGCATGCTATACTCCAGGTATAGATTTCGAAGAGCGGGAAAGTACCTTCTTCGTTTTTACGAATTTCCCGACTTAACGAAATAATTGGTGGCTGCTCCTCACTTCGATAAATGTGCTGTTTACTGTAGTCCATTCGTGGACATCAGTACAACGTCCACAGCACGTCTGATGTGAGGAGGTGCGACGTCCCAACATTTTCCTGCTATCCTATGGACGTTTAGTGCGTTATCTGAGATGTCTTCCCCCGGAAAGGTTTCTCTGACTACTCGCAATGACAGCAAACATGCACCAATAAAGACCCGTATGGGCCGTATACAGTTCACTATACGCCGCGCATTGCGCTTCCGGAAAGGAGTGACGCGCGCACTCGAGAAACAGTCAGGCAGCGGAGTTTCGGACAGACAGTCGATCTAGCTGGCGCGTTCGCACTGGCGGCCGACCAGTGCCGGGTGCGCTGAAGGGGGGGGGGGGGGGGGGGGGGGGTAATTAATGGCCCTTTCTTCCTCTGGCAGTCGGTTGTACGCTCGGGACGAAGGCGTTGTCCCGGACAGTGCCATTCAGTGATTTATGCGCTGCGAACCAGTGTCGACACCAACTGGCTGCAAGGAGAGAAAGACGGGGGGGATCGCCGGCCGTTGGCAGCAGAATATATTGATGTGCTCGGGGAAAGAATGAAAGTCGACGTCGCCAATCACTGCGCTTGTAAATGGCTTTGCCTCCGCGACGTGTGTGTGTCGGAATGAGAGGAGAAAAATGGACGTGAAAAAGGGGGGATTTTTGTGGTGCGCGTCGATAAATGGCCTGGAAGGTATATATGTGCCCTATCGTATCTGCAGAGCACGACTTCGTTGAAAAGCCCGCCGACGTCGGTTGGCATTGTGTCGCCTGACGTTTTGGGTTTGGCGGACCGCGGGCGGTTCGCTATTTGGTTCAGTTAGGAAGAACAACTGTTGTAAGGTGATGCTTTTATTTTTTCTTGGATAAAAAATAAGGAACTGCCACTTTAACGATTTACAGTGACGGGAAATAAATAACCGTTTAGAGGACGAAAGTTGAAAGTAAAAAAAAAAGTATTTCTTTCGCCTTTACTATGAACGGCAAGATGCGTCCAAATAATCTCATATACCTGAGCGACACACAGATGTACAGCAAATAGAGTGGAATTTGATGACAACTGCGAGCACCGTCATTCGTCGTAAAACCCTTGCTCGTTTAGCGTGGAGCGACGCTTTCTGGATATAGATTTTGTGATGGGCTAAGGAGCGCCAAAGTTTTTCACTAGTTTTTCACTAAAAAACAAATAAAATATTAACCGAAGCATGGCATTATATCTGTGCGGTATATACTATTTTGTATTGGCTTTACGCTTTGTTAATTGATGCTGAACAGTGTGAACTGCTCTTGAGTTACTGTGTAGCCCTGCGTCAAAATGTTTTTCAAGGCTGCAACTTATTTATTTTTAGGTGTTACGTACTCGATGAATGTGTCACTAGAAATATTTATGGTGTAGATTGCCGATCACACACGCACGCCTACGCAGTAAAAACAATTACGTCTGAAGGATTGCGCATGTGTGTCATTTTCAAGGTCAAGAGAGAATTTGAAACAATGGAACCGTGTTTTAAAAATAAAAGTTTTAAAGAGCCGTCACAACATCAGTACGCAGAGAATGATACAGCAGCTTTTTTGTACTTGTGGCAGACTCTAGAGTGATGTAACGTGACACCAATTTTAAAGCCATTACGAAACCTTGGAAAAAAGTCTTCGTCGCCTTTTCGCGCTTTGAAAGCAGCTCTTGACGTGTGATGTGTTAGAGCTTACGTGACGATGGATGTATCACTTGTGTAAGGAGAAAGGCTGCTTGAAAAGACTTGGCTGGAAATTTTTACTTAAGGCACGTGGCTGTTTCACTGCACAGTGAAAACTGAAAAGTTTTTTCAGCCTTAGCTGCCTGGTGATTCTGTAGTGGTAATTTCGTCACATTCGCTCTAAGGTGCCGTGGTAACTGATTATGGGTCAGGCGCCTAGGTTCCTTCAAAATGCATAGCCTCTGTAGCGCTCTCGCTGTGTGGAGAAGCCAACGTTTCTGCCAAGAAGCAGGCTCCACAGCGTTGCACTCAGTGCCCGCGGGAGAGCCAATTCACCCTCGGGGCGAAAAGTTGGCGGTCGAGCTTGCGTCTGGGGCGAGTGTTTCTATAAGCAGCTTCGCGCGGCCCCCGGCGCTGTACAGGTTTCAGCATTGAAACGTGCCACAGTTTGCGCGCACGTGCCGGGGCCGAGGCATTGCGCCATTCCACTCGGCATTTTACGGGGGCCTCGGTTCTCACTTTCGCAGCAGAACGTTCTGCGGCTTGCGCAATGCGTACGTGCTTAACCGGGCCCCTCTTTTTCCTTAAGGGACGTGCGCAAAAAACTGCTTGGTGCGCTGGCGAATGCAGTAGTTGCCAACCGACAGGCGTTTCTGACGAGGTGCGCGCTGGGCCATTTTTCAACTCGGTGTAATCGTTAATATCCTTTCTTTTGTATATAGGATAAACAGAAAATGCTGTCGATTTTCTCTTTATTTCTTTCTTTTTAGTGTTTATACTTCTTTGGGGTGCATTCTGGTGTGCACTTCAAATGTTCGGATGAAAGCGAAATCATTAACTGCAGCTGCACTGCCACAAAACGAAACCCAGAGATCCAGCTTGGGTACCCGAATGAAAACATCGCAGTCGAGTAAAACTGCATGCCCGCCTGGGATTCGAACCGAGAACCACGGTCAGGCTGGGGTATTTTTCCTAACTCACATGTCCATGTTGGCTATAGCAGTAGACTGGGTGGGGCCGCATCAACAGAAGACACGAATGATTTTAAGAGTTCAGGTATCAGCCACACGAATTCCGATGGAATCTCGCAGCCCTGAGAGCTAGGAACACCGGCAAAGCCGCAGCTGTGCGTAAACCTGCACCGGGAAATTTGTGGTGCAGCTATTGTTGACACAAATTTGTTGTATTTGTGACAAATTACACAATAACTTTTTCCTACCTATGCTAGTAGCATATAGTACATAGAAGGTCACTTTCCTCTGCATCGCAACTGCCTGGAAACTAAAGTTCTGTCATGAAACCCAGCAAGATTTGCGGGCCTCGTGTCGCTTGCACGTGCCTGGAATCCAACTGGTGCCACCTATTTTGTGCTTAGGCATGCTGAACGGAGTTATTAAAACTCCTGTTAAGGCTTCGGTGCAGTTAAGAGACGCGGCGCTAGCGCAAGGACTCGAGAACAGAGAACAAGACAGGAACGACGACATGCATTATGCATAGTTCCTTTCTTGTTATCTCTCCGCGTCCCAGCTTACGACTCTTGCAGATACTGGGAAAGTCCTCAGCTGTTAAGTGCAGCACAATCCCAAGGTCATGGCATACGTGTAGTTCACTGAGGACGGGTCTGATCACGTGGATGCACGCGTGACGTTGCTCGCGTTTCGGTAGACTGACGCAAGAGCGCTTCCAGCCTATCCGTTGCAACAACGTCGTGGGCGTAGCTATGATGCATCTGCATGATGTACCGCAGAGCGCTCCCCTAAATAACTTTACCATAGCCCGTTTCTTAAAATATCCTGGGCAGCTACCAGAGAACAGACGCAGGCTATAGCTACCGACCCCGAACTTCTCGACAGCGTAGAAGCATTGATGCTTTTTGCCTACATCTCCAGTTTGACGTATTTTAGTTGAAAGTTCATGCTCAGATTTAAGCGCAACGGCAAACTTGCGTGAACGTTCATTTCCTGTCTCTTTTCTTTTTCCATTATATGGGTTGGCTGTAATAGCACCTAATAGCAACAGCACCAGCGTAATGTGGGCAGGAAACAGTCATTGGCAGGTTATTGTAAAATGTTTGCTTCGTAAGTTGCACTTGCTGCTGCTGCATGGGCGGTCAGTGTTCTCAGAAAGAGAATATTGGTTAATTTTTATTCCGCTCATTGTCAAAGTTGCATCTTGGCTGTCTGCATTCTAGCTTCAGAACACATTTTCTAATCGAATTTGACGCCCTGTTTGTTGCATGCTTCCCGTAACGCTTTCCCCAATAGTTTTTCCTGCATATCCATCGCCACCATGATCTTGTGATCATCCCCTTTCCGAGCCTTTCTACAACAACCCTGGTGCTTTCCGCATCTGTCCAAAAATAACCTCGGAGGCTAGGTCTCGCTTAAAAATGCAAATATGTGTACGGTCTCGAAATATCTTCATTCTTCTCTCTCCGCTTCAAATCTAGTGCTCTAGAGTGCTGCACCCTAGAGAAATTGTAGCACCCTGTAGTTTTGCAGTCGGAAAATGTTGGTACCAGCGAACAGATGGGACCACCAGGAGGAGTACACGGGACCAGCGCTGTCCCGTGTACTCCAAGCTTCGCTGTTCCGTGTTGTCTTCTTCTAGTGATCCCGTTTGTTCGCTGGTACCAATATGTTCGATTCACACTAACTTCCCCGCGTGACCACCGTGTTTAAAGTATTGCGGTGCTTAGAGTTTTGTGATCCCCCTGGCTGCTTTGCATGGTGCGAACCCTGCCTTTCTCTGGTTCGCGTGCAGACCTGGAATTTCCAGCGTACTTGCTGGGCCTGGACGCGGCGCAACTGGCCAAGAAGTTGACCAGCCGTGTGCTTGACTCCAAGTGGGGCGCCCACTCCGAGAGCATCGAGATGCAGCAGAATGTTGAGCAGGCCAACTACATCCGCGACGCCTGGGCCAAAGCGCTGTATGCACGCATCTTCGACCGCCTCGTGGAGGTAAGTGCACCTCGTTCTGCCTGCCTCATTATTGTGCTCCTTTGGTCAAAACGTGCGCCCCACGCACAGCTTGGTTCACGGAGAGGAGTTGTGAAAAGCGAAACGTCACTACTCCTATACAGACAAAATGATGATGGTGGTGCGAATACAGTGCCGTGGCTACGTTGGCAAGGTGGCCACTCTGGTTGATTGAACGATTTTAAGCACATTACTGTTATTTCACTCACCAGTAAGCAGTGTCTGGTATTGAATAACACTCCAGGGAAGTCCACGATGATAGATCAAAAACAAACAGCAGGCATCTGCATGATGATGGTCAACTGTTGGGCAATGTGTGCTTCTAACCAGCAAGTGTTCCATGACTACGCTAACAAAATGGAGGACGGCCGCTCCGCGGCTTTTTTGTTTAATTTGCTTTGGCAGGTACGTCCTTTTTGCGGAAATATCTTAAATGCACTCGTGCTCCCACAGATTGTTCAGGGTTGACGACCTCTCTTTGCCTTTTCGTCGCGAAAGTTGGGGTCATGACGCTTTTAGCTCGTTCACCCTCTCTCTCGTAACAGCCGATATCTTGCACCCTTTACTGCCCTCGTACCTCTTGCGTATGAGGGCAGTTACACAGTTACAATGCTTCTTTTTTAGCTTTATTCACTTAAATAAAAAAATCGCGCTTAAGGGCAGTGCAGGTGGTCCAATAAAAAATTTTTGGCTTGAGGGAGGCCGGGGGTTGGGGAGGTCGCGCGACCGCACCCTTGTCCTCCTTTAAATCCGACTAGCACATCTCAGAGGTTGTGAATGCAATAGTTGGGACATTTTTGATCGAAGGGGAGGCGAACTAAAGTTTTATAGAGGTTTAACGTTCCAAAGCGACCAAGGCTATGAGGGACACCGTAGTGAAGAGCTCCGGAAATTTCGACCACCTGAGGTTCTTTAACATGCACGACATCGCACAATACATGGGCCTCTAGAATTTGAGAGAATTCATTTTTAGGGAAAAGAAATGCAGCTGTACCTGTCTCGCATCTCGGCGGACACCTGAACCGCGCCGTAAGGGAAGGGATAAAGGAGGGACTGAGCGAAGAAGGGAAGAAAGAGATGCCGTAGTGGATGGCTCCGGAATAATTTCGACCATCTGGGGATCTTTTGCCTCTATCGTAATTCGACCGCCACAACCGGGATCGAACCCGCGTCTTTCGGGTCAGCAGCCGAGCGCCATAACCACTGAGCCACCGCGGCGGCTTGGAGGCAAACTAAAGCACTCGGAATTGAACGTGCCGCCGCGGTGGCTCAGTGGTTATGGCGCTCGGCTGCTGACCCAAAAGACGCGGGTTCGATCCCGGTCGCGGCGGTCGAATTTCGATGGAGGCGAAATTCTAGAGGCTCGTGCACTGTGCGATGTCAGTGCACGTTAAAGAACCTCAGATGGGCGCAATTTCCGGAGCCCTTCACTACGGCGTCCCTCATAGCCTCAGTCGATTTGGGACGTTAACCCCCCCCATAAACCGTAAAAGAGTTGAACATGGGACAGTGTCAGTTGAACAGAAAGGGGCCTGTGATACAAGCGATACTTCAACATTAGAAGCGTATGCCAGCAATACAAGGGCGACATTTAACTTTTTAACATCAACGTGCAAGGTACTATGCAGCTAAAAATTGTACTCCAAATTGAAGAGGAGGCGCACAAGCAGTGAAGAGGGGCGGGGGGGGGGGGGGGGGGGGGAATGTGGCAGGTTAAGGTCAAGTGACTGCAGATCTACTACAGACGGCGGAGACATTATGATAGGAAAACTTGTATCCAGAGCAATGAAATCTTAATTCGAGCTCTCCTAATTTGAACTTCTGGTTAACTATAACTGATGGCTTCAGTCCTGCCATTATCACATATATTTCAATAAGAAAAAAATGCCTGTTGATTCGAACACATATGGGCACATGCAAAATGATGAAACAGTGAATTCGAACAAGCCGCGCAGCTGCCGTGCCCTCCTGCTCCCGCCTCCAATGCACAACAGCGTAGCAGCAGCGAGGCAGCCAGCCATCGCTTCGACGGTCGCGGTTGCTGTGGCGTACATCTTGTGCTTCCATCTTTACTCAGCTCTTTTTTTTTTAAACAACCGACTCTCTGCATGTGGCAGTGATAGTGGCTCAGTCGGTGCCAGTCGACAGGTCCAAGCACTTTCTTCGTTCGGTTACAGCAAAGCAGCAGCAGCGAGCAGCCGCGCACCACTAACCATGCGGATTGATCACACGATTGCCTTGTGCACGCATGGTTTGATGTCATTGTTTGTGACCATGTGTCGGCACCGAGCGCCACCTGTCCCATCATGCATAGAGCATGTGTCAGCATCGCCATCATCACGCTCCTGCTGCTGTGGGAGACCGATTTGTGTAGGCGGTCATGGGAAAACGCCGGACAGGTGACTAAACATGGTGCCACTGTAGTTTGGGGGCCAGGGATCTACCACTTTCCTTAGTGCTAACCAACCGCATACACGCGAAGACACCTAGGGTGCACTGACTCGACTCCTGACAGCGACCAGCCTCCTTAATTCGAATAAGATTTCCGTTCCTTCTAGCTCAAAATATCGAGATTCGACAGTATATACATTCCCTAATGACCTCAACGATTCTGTCACTCATATCTTCCAGTGCACCAGGAACATGAAAGAATGCCAGCATAATAATAGCCCACTACATTAATGATGCAGATGACCTGAAAATTTATGTAATGATCAGCTTACTGTGTAAAGTATTTACTAAGGTAATTGCTAGTAGAATCAGGGCAACATAAAGCTCTCCTTGACTTGAGCACCATGATAATTTTGAAAAAGAGGCGCTCATAAGTACACTACAATCATGTCATTGGCTAGAATATAGAATAACGTGCAGAATATAACCAGTTCCTATAAGTGGCTTTCACTGATTGCAAAACATATTTGGGCTGGAGAAAACATCAGGAGTAATGCATGCATCATGTAACCAAGGCATTGAGGAATCGTACATAAACATGCTAGGAAATATCCACAGGTACTACACAGCGACTAGAGTCGCTCAAAAAAGAAGTATGAAATTGACAACTTTCATAATTGCAGGAAAGCTGACTTACAGGAAGGTTGTTTTTTTTTTCAACCAAAAACCCTCATTCCCAGACTGCGTTTTCACTTTTTCACTTCCATTGTCCGCTGACTGAAGGGGTTAGCACGAGGGGACGAGTCAGTTGCCCTCCACTGTATCCGTTTTCGAAAAGGTGAGGGGGGCTGCCCACTAATCTGCGTAGACCTGAAGTCCCGGCAATCGCCACCAGCTTTCGAGAACTCCCCCCTCCCTTTTCAAGATTGCAGTCCAGGGTTTTCGGTTAAAATATTGTAGAGGGCACTCATTATTCTGCAAGTTGCCAATTCCAACCAGAAATGGTGAAGGCAAGAACACACACCCTTCATTGTTATTCAGTGCATGTCTCTGGGGGGGGGGTATTCAGAGAACTATATAAAAGCGAGATGTATGAGAAAAGAGAAGTGTATTGCACAGGACAGATAATTAGCAGTAATCAGCATACAGGGCAGCCTCCTTATTTGTGAAAATATATCAAATCAAATCAAGATGAATGCAAGCCATGATCTACGTATGAAGCGTAATATTTTTTTATGCGATGTTTATTGCCACAGGGCATAAAGGTTATGAAATGATGGATGATGAGTATGCTTAAATAAATGAAAAAAGTTGGCTGAGAGACTAAAATCAAGGAGGGAACGATGATGTGGTCCCTATGTCCAAGCGATATCTGAATCCGGATTGTTCGGTGAGAGACGCACTGCCGCCAGGTGCCGAATTGTTCGTTTTTTGGAAGCCGCATTAAGCTGTCCTCCCACATACTTCTGTCAGCAATAAATAATCCTGCAACATGCCGACTTTAAGTATTTTTTGGTTGTACAATGAATTAATCGTGACACTTCAAAATGGAGGCCAGAAATAGATTGCATTGGGTTCAGTGGGAACCCTGCAGGTGCAAAAAAGAGCCAAACTCTCAACCAACTCTTTGTGGGGCTCCGAGAGCCAACTTTGACCACATTTTATATCTCTGCCGAGAATTTCAACCACCATCTCGCTGGAACCTCACGGACAAAGAGGGTTGGGAGATCATGGTCTCCAGCTCCGAACCGGCCTCACAAAGGCGGCTGGTAGAGTGGGTTGGACAGGTCGCCGCACGTCATGGACTGTTGGCCACCACCCGGGATCAAGAGCCAGACCAACCCTAGGCAGCGACTCATCCCTAGGGCTCACCAATAAAGTATAAGTTTTCACCTATCTACGTCAGGCTGCCGATAGAATCTATATCCATCCTAAATTCCAATATGCTGGGAATGTTCGAAAAAACCACACTTTAAACACATTTCACTGCTCCTGTAACTCTGTAGCCACCAAGTGGTGACACCATTGCACCGTTCTTGTGCGCTACCGCCTGGACCTGTGCAAACCCTCTTGCGCAGTTTCAGCCTCCATTCAGGTATGCTTGAGAAGCGGCAACCTTTAATTCTTTCCAGGCTTCGTGCTTGTTCTCAATAATTATCATGATATTTCGCAAGTTGGATGCAAGCACCAAGTCCAGAAAGGTGCCACAGGTTGACTCTGCTTGAGCCTACAGTACACAAGTCAGCTGTAAAAGTGTTCACAGTTTAGCAGTTTTGTGTTTCCTTAGTGTGCGTACATGTGTATGTTTGAAAATTACTTTTGGTGAACTTTGCAGTGCTGGACACTTATGTTCTCCTTTGGGCATGCTTGTGCAGAATAGAGGTGGGGGGATGTTCATATTAGTAAATTAGAACAAGTCACTCTTTGTGCACTCATTTCACTTTAGATTAGATAATTAATTTATCACTAACATTGAATATTTTTTTTGCACTTGAACAAATATATCCTTTGCACAACACTCCGAGAGATCATATCTAAAATATCATAGCACATGGTTTGAGCTATACCTCAGTGAGTTTGGCAACAGCAGCTGTACATCGTTTCAAATGACATATTCCACCTTTTCTATGGTTGAGAGTCATTTGTTTCTCTCAGAATAAAATTGTGAATTTCGCTGAACTTTCCGTGGTGCCATTTAGTCTCTTGGTCGCGAGGAATGCTGTGTTTGTGGAACCACTTAGCCTCAGAGGTATAACTGACGGGAGCTCGGCGGCAGTAGCTGTACTGTGGTCAGCGTGTCGTCAACAGAGAGACCCGCCCTGTCTCTGCCTCCCCATCTTGCAGCGGATGTCTTTGTTTTCTTTGCGCTGTCACAGGCATAACCCGTCTTGAAGAAGCTTAAACAGGTACAGTTCTCGACATGTGTACAGCGTCAAGGGGTTGCCGAGACTTCGGGAATTCAGGAAATACCTCTGGGTAGGATCAAGTGACCATGAGCGCATTCTCCCCTTAACGACTGTCTTCTTTTTTTTCTATAAAGAACCGAACTTGAGTGATCATTCCTTCGGCGTACGTTTGTCTCGCATGCACGTGTGCGAAGGAGAGGACAAATGTCAAAGTTAGGAATGTAACTTCTGTACGGGGGGAAATGGTAGTAGTGTTTGTGCTGTTCGTTTGCAACATCTTTCCCAAATGTTTGTCTAGTCGAGGGAATGCAGAGCTGTGGCTTTCCTTTCCCCGACCATTGTTTAATCAATATTCTTTCCCCAATCTGTGATTAGTTGGCGGAAACCTTATTTACCTTTCCCTAACCACTGATTGGTGAGCAGGGTCACTTGTTACCTTATTGGTTGCTGTCCCCGCTAAGGGCGGAGACAGAGGGTTTAAAAGTAAGCGCTCTGGGTTGAACCGGGGCTGAATTCGTCCGATCAACGGTTTAGTCATGTTGTAAATAATTTTCTCCTTGCTCGTTTCTTCTTGCTTTATTTATGTTATAAATAAATAGTTGACCTCCTTCTTTCCTCGAGTAACGTTTGCGAGTTAGAACCACCGGGTCATCAAGAAACCCCGATTTCATCATCAACAAGGTGTTTCCTCTCGCCACCTGAAGAGGAAACTCAACTATAATATTTACCTCTCTCAATATTTTCTTTTTAGAAGGAATAAGGAAAGACAGAGGCTCAACAAAAAAAGTTATCTACTCTTTACACCAGTTATAGGTGTTCTCTGAATAAGTTTACTAAAACACTCAACAACTAGAGAAAATGAATTTGGTAGCCTTGAGATTGCACTAGCAAGAGAAAGTCTACTTTTCTGATCATTGGCTCTACATCACTACTACAGGCACACAAAAAGAGCTTCACATCAGTGTTGAACCCATTGTATATAGGTAGCCAACTTTTACTGAAGACATATTTATGTCATAACAATCATACCAACGAACTCCACGTGGCTGCATTCTTCAGCTATATGACATCACAAAAGCTTACAAAAATACTATCAAAAGTTTAACCATTACTAGCATTTTTAACTTGTCACAAAGGTCACAGGCAGTGGAAGACAGTGAGCAGCATGTTTCATTTGACTTAGTTGCCAGCCGCATCTTCCAGTTGCTGTGCCCTGGTAACTGCAACATTTCACAAGCAACAAACATTATATAAATGCAAGAAATGAAGCCTGATGATTTGGTTCAGCTTACACAGTATCTAAAATAATCAAAGTTTTGCAGTAAAAGCACATCACTCCAAACGCCTTCGCTTTTTTTTGCTCTCTTCATAATTGAACACGTGGCTAATGTCCTGAGAGTCTGGCTCCATGTCATCGCACTCTTCTCCAGGAACAGCAGGAACGTAGATTTCTAAGTCAGGTCCGCCAATAATCCTTGGAAGGCCAACCAGGTGAGCCTGGTGAGCTTTTCGAAATCGCTTAAAATTGGGTGCTCCCAATGTCGACACTGATGCACGTGCTGGTGCGACTGGCTGTGGACTTCGAAGAACCAAATCTGCAAATTCTACAACAACCATGCTTGTTTCAGTCAGTAGGTCCTCTAGGTGATGATCTCCGTTTATGGACGCTTCAGCTGAAACAGCAGATGGCTTGGAGGTGAAATGCTCTAGGTCATGGCCTGCATGTGCTAAAGCTTCAGCTGAACTGGCAGATGGCTTAGTGCTGGGCTCCTCTACGTACTGTGGCTGGTGTGGTGATCTTTGTACCGGCTCTGACACACAATGTGAAGTGTCTGCAAAGGACCCTGCAACACTGGCTTCCATATGGTGCTCGTCAGCACCATTCACACTTCCCTCACACCGTTCAGGCTCAGGTGAAGACAGCATTAGCACCTCCTCTTTAACATGGACCTCTGCATCTGGTTCAGAGGGCGGGTTTAACCTTCTTGCCTTTGCTACACTGGCTTCACCTTCAGTGCCGTCTTTCCTCTTTCGGCTTTGCCTGCCAAAATAGCACTCCAGTGGAAGGGTATTCGTGGCATCTTTCTGTCTGATCTTCCGTGGCGACCGTACGGGTGAGGGAGGTTGTTTTGGTGAGGAAGGTTCTCCAACTGAGTTCGAATTCTTCAGTGGCAAAGCTTTGAATGGTGACAGCAACGTTCGGGTCTGCCCACCAAGAGTCGTGCCTGTGTTGGCACCTAATGTCAGTTCAAGGTTGTTGCCAAGGCCCGAAGTTGCCATGCTTGACAATCTGCTCTCGGGAACGTTGACAGAAACTGAAGGAGCCTCTGAAACGTTGCAGCGCCTAGGCGCCACACCCTGCTGCGACAGCTCGGTGTCCGGCACGCAGATTTCTGCCTGCGACGGCGCCTGCGACTGCGTCGACAGCAGATCATTGCCCCACAGCACGTTGACCATTCTGTTGCGAGGGTTGCAAAACTTCTCAGTCGAGCAGTGAATGACTGCCATCCCTATGTCCGACGAAGAGAGGGAACGAAGCTTGTTCTTGATCAGGAAGCGGCACACCGGAGTTTCAGTGCCGTCCGCCGGTTTAATCACGCAACTGCCTTCCGCCAGGAGATCGGACGTCAGTCTGTCAGGACCGATCAACTTCGCTCTCGCTCCTCCCGAGCTGACCAGCCCGCCGAGCGACTTGTACTGCTTTTCTGTCAGGAAATAGAAAGTCTTTCCGGCAAAGAGAGTCTTACGAGCTTCGTTGCAGCCGAACGCTTCCTTCGATAATGTGAGACACTCTTCCGTGACCTCCGGTATATAATCCGCCGGATCAACGTCAGTCGGATCCTGGAGCTCTACACGCTTGTGCACTTCCGTAAAGAAAGCTGGTGTCACCACAGGTTTCGCAGCTAGTAGGGCTGCCGTCGTTTTCATAGTGAGGCGAATGGAGCTCATCACAACGTGCGTGCAGCGTTCCGACCAGTCGGATTTCAGTCTGGCGCCTATCTTCTTCAGCGTGGTTCTGAAGCATTCCTTCTCTGGGGCCGCCAGACACGAAGTGGTCGCCACGAAAGGAGCGTCGTAGCAGATTTTGTACGTGCTACCTAGCCTTCCGAAAGTCACAGTGTCGCCTTCTTTCAACGCGGTTTCCTCGGATTTGCCGAGCTCCTTCGAGTTGACGCTAGTCCCGTACTTGGATCCAAGATCCTTAACTCGAAGCAGTGGAACGAAGGAAACATTACTCATGTGTTCATCAGGTACGGGCGAAACTGATAACACGGCATGTTCTCTGCTGATTGATGCATCGTTCGCAATGAGAATGTTCGCATTCTTGCGGCCCACTGTGAATTCCCCGCCGCAAAGCAAACGATAGCACACATTATTTGTAGTCGGATGACGCAGAGACCACATTTTCGGAATCAGATTATATGCGAATGCCTCAAACTAAAGAAAAAGAGGAACATAGACAAGGCATAACTTGCTTCTGTTGCGATGAAGTTGGCGCGCCATTTTTCGGGTAGGTCGCTGTTAGGCCTAGCTCTAAATAAAAAATGTTCCTTGTTTTCCTAGAGGGCGTAGCTGTCGAGATAGTTTTGTGTGTCTTTGCTGAGAGAGAATTTATGATATATAATTCAGTTTTATACTAAAAGAAAGTAATTTTTATATAGTAATAACAACGTCGATATTAATTTTATAATTTTTACTAGAATAGTTGTAGTTGCCGTCGGATTTTTGGTGTCAGTATTGGCTCTTGTTGGCACAGAGGCTCAGACCTACCGCTGCTTCTCAGCTGGTTTCCGTTCCGAGTCCGTGTGCTAATGCAGCTCAGTGGTTTACGCGTGATGTTTCATGTGTGCCGTTCTGTTATGATGTGCAGATCATCAACAATGCCATGCAGACTACTTCAGGAGAGCTTAGCATCGGCATTTTGGACATCTATGGTTTCGAGATTTTTCAACGGAACGGCTTCGAGCAGTTCTGTATCAATTACGTGAACGAGAAGCTCCAACAGATCTTCATCGAGTTGACACTGAAAGCTGAACAGGTGATTCACTTTTTTGCTTTGTCGTCTTTCTTCTTGAAAGTCAGATTGCTTCTGAAATGTGTTTGTTCAGTGGAAGCTGTCAGGGTGACTGTCAGTAGTGCCTTGTGCTCTACGGTTTCGTAGTTGACCGAAACTCAGCTATTCAGAAATTCAGAATCCATTGCTTATATTGAGCACCGCATTTGTCGTTTCATGTCTTGTGTAGTCGCGCGCGTAATTGGTCTGTGTCATTGCACATGCCTGAAGTGTCATGTATCATTCGTAATTAAAGATATTGGCACTTGAAACGAGTGAGGAAATTGAAAGGTGTGAAATTTCTCTCAACGAACGGATGTGCTCTGCATATCTGATATGTGTGTCCACAATGTGAATAAAAGTGCATTGACTGTTGCCAGAAAGGTGTTGCTCAGCCACTTATTTAGAAACGTTCATTTCTCATCTTTCAGGAAGAGTATGTACAAGAGGGCATCCAGTGGTCAGCGATTGACTACTTCAACAACAAGGTTGTCTGCGACCTGATTGAAAGCAAGGTAACATAATACATCAATTAAGCATAGCACGACATAGTATTACTTCTCCCAGTCTTGTTTTTTTTATATGTCAGATGATATGTGCCATACCAACTGCAGTATGCATCAGTCATCTTTAAGAGTGCTTGAGCAGTGTGCTGCAGACAGTAAGAAGCAAAGTTAAGTAGCCACTGGTAGGCTTGAGGGGAAGTGTTCGCATTCATTTCGCTTGTAGGTCCATGTAGTTGTGTTTTGCTTACAACATAGCTACAAATTGCCGAGCTGATGCTTTGTTGCACGATGTACTTCTTGAGACAGACACGTACTGTACAGTGGTGTGGGAAGGTGCAGGCACATTCACAGCAAACATTGCAGCCTTTTCATGATGTAGCATACTTTTGCTATCTATAGCGAGACAGAAGGTCATTACTTCAAAAGGCGATTCCATTAGAGCAGTTGGTTGTTTGAGGAGTGGATAACATCATCAACATGAGTGACTTGTCGTGAAAAAGGGGAGTAGCCCAAAGTGCTTTACCCGTGCAACTGATTTGTTTTTTACTGATCGGAAAGTTTACCATGAAGAGTTGTGTAACTTTGAATACTCATTTCTGACATGGTAATGCATAAAACATCTTTTTAGATTTTTTATGGTCCTATATTCGGGCTAAATATGTTTAATATTTTTGTGGAGTTTTGTACAACTCTCTTAGAGTTGGTGAAATGTTTAGGGGAATCCGCCAAGGTGGTGTAAATTTGTAATAAGGGAAAGGGAGTAATTACTCTTTGGCTTCTACCCAAGCGCAGCCATAGGGCTGTAAAGGAAAGCTATACCACTTTTACAGAAACTTGTTAGTTAAAGTCACCAGAGCAGTCGCTATACCAACCAAGCTAACCGGGACGGCTAGCATATGGTAGGGCGAGACCGAATTGACCAATAACTTGAAGTGGGAACAGTGTTAGTCAATTGTTTGCGGGAAACCCCAATGTGGAGTATATTTGTATAAGGGAGTAATTACTCATTGACATCCACCCAAGCGCAGCCACGCGGCTACAAAGGAAAGGTATACAGCTTTCTCAGAAACTTCGCTGTTAAAGAAAAATTCGTCCTGGCGAGGGATTCGAATGGGAGACTGTATGGCTGCCTATGGCTGCACTTGGGTGGATGTCAACGAGTAATTACTCCCTGTTACAAATCTACTCCACCTGGGGGTTTCCCCTAAACATTTCACCAATACTGTTCCCACTTCCAAGTTATTGATCAATTCGCTCTCGCTGTATCGTAGGCTTGCCGTCCTGGTTAGTTCGGTTGATAGAGCGACTGCTCTGGTGTGGCGGTGGTCCTGGGTTCCAACCCCGAACCAGGACGAATTTTCTTTAACTGCGAAGTTTCTAAGAAATCTGTATAGCTTTCCTTTTTAGCCATATGGCTGCGCTTCCTCTACTCCCCATTGGGGGTTTCCCTTAGACGTTTGACCAACATATATGATGTTATGTCCGGTCAGTGGCTATCATATAATGAGATCTGATTATTATTTTTGTTGCTCTTTCTTCATGCCTTCCCATGTATGCCTAAAAGGTGCCTCCAGGCGTGTTCTCTGTACTCGATGACATCTGTGCCACAATGCACGCCACGGGTGAAGGAGTGGACACACAGCTCTGCCAGAAGCTGTCACAGCAAGTTGGCAAACATCCACACTTCCAGCTGTATGGAGGCACTGGATTCGCTGTGCACCACTATGCAGGCAAGGTCAGCTACGAGGCTGAGGGCATGTGTGAGAAGAACAGAGACGTCCTCTTCCCAGATGTCGTCCTCGTTATGCAGAGCAGCTCCAAGTGAGTGACCAAGGCACACATTGTGCCATGCATGTTTCCTCATCAAAGGGGCTGTGAAACACTGCTTGAAGGGATGCCAGCTAGACTTCAGGTGAATTATTTATGTCACACACATGCCGACTCAAAAAGAACTACAGCAATTGGCACATAGGAACGGGAGTTCTTCAATGATGAAATTTCAAAATACAAGCAAACAAAATGCTGCCCTCAACTCTATTTTCATGGCACTTCCCATTCCCATTTCAGTTTCCCAATGCCGCCATTGGGTGGGACGAATCAAAACAGCCTGTCTGAGCATGTCGCAGAATTGCACACCATGGTTGCCTGTTTGCTGTAACTTGCTCTTGCTAAGCATAGTGTATTGCCAAGGCTGCCAGCATTGTTTTCATGGTTACAACAGCCACGTGGACGCTAAGCTGACCCGGCGATCCTTCATCGTCGCGTCAACAGCGCAGAAGGGAACACTGATCAATGGCCTTTCCTGACTTATCAAACCTCGAGCGTGAGATATTGTGACAAAGTGACGACCTACTCGAGATATCTTTAGTCTAGTGTGTACCACTACCACCACCGCGTACCGTGCCCCGCCACTGCGTGTGCACTGCTTGGTCCCGACTTGGCAGGCGGGCGCACTGTTAAGAAGAACGTGGCACCATCTGGTGGTCTTTCACAATGTGCACTGGTAAATGTGAAACAAATGTCTTTTTTCTTTGCGTGCTTCCTTGGGAGCAAAACGAATGCTTGTAGAATGCAGTGGCGTGATCAGATCAATTCTGCCAAGCCATTATCAGATTCATAGAGAGTAGCCATAATCGTTGTGTGCTAGGTCAGAGATGAACAAAGTCCTTCAATGCCAAGCAACAGCCAGAGCCTCTGGTGGTGTTTTATTTTTGTTTTATTTGCTTTGCAATGCTTTTTCGTTAGGCAAACGTGTTGGTTTTGTTGATCTAATATGAAATCATTAAATGCAAAAACATGACAAAACGCATCTTCATTTATTAACACAATTTTCAGTATATTTACTGTTTGTCCAATCACCAAGCTCCCACCGATGATGTCATATCCACTGCTAAAAACCGGCACTGTGTGGTGACACCATCAGCACCAAGAATTTGTTTCTGCGAGTTAAAGTATTAAAAACTGGAATAGACGCGGTATGACCGATGCTATTAGCATAACTATAACTTACTGTATGCAACCAACAGGCAAAACAATATACTAAAATTGTGTTTCATGGCCCCTTTAACAAAGGGGCTAGGATGTGCCGTGGACTAGCTACAGTAACCTTTTCTCACATCATTAAGGATTGTTTGCTGTGTTCACTTGAGTGTCTATGCCATTTTCTGATTTCACTGTTGTCCTTTTCATGGCATGCTTTAGATTCTCTAGCTGTTAGATTTGTATGATCTAGTTGCAAGGCACTGCAAACAAGTACACATCAGTGCTGAAAATCCTTGCAGTTTTCTTCTTTTTATTTGATAGGGGTGCTTATTCGAGTCACCTTCTATAGTGAGTTTTTAAGTGTTTGCAAAAGAAAGATTTTTTAGTAGCACTTCACTAATTCTCAGTGCTAGTGAATACAAGCCTTCTAATGCATGACATTGTGGGATGCAGCAAACTTTCAAGTCTTATGTAGATCACATATTACAGGCTTCAGTGCCTCTTAGCAGTGAAGTTCCTGACCCACCTAGTACTGCGGTGTTTTGTGCAGTAAACTAGCTCCAGCTTTTTTTTTTCACAAATACTCAACTTCAGTATTGGTTTCAGCCATGATGCTGCCATATCCTTAGAAACTGCACAAATGCATTCTAGCCAAAAGTTACATTCAATCTCATGAATGTATAATAGTATTATAGCCGCTAGGTTTTTTTTTTCTTTTTTTGCTAACTACACTCTGTATTCCTTTAAATATGGCTGTCACCACAATATGTTGGGCCATATGTGTTCATAGCAGTCACATACGGATTCACTTATTGGGCTTGGCTGCACCCATTTTTAATTCTGTTTCAGCTACTTGGCTGTGACTTTTAAGGGAACACAGGTCACTTTTTTTCGTCTAGTCTGCGTCACTGAGGGTATTTTTTTTTGTCAATTTACTTAAGCACTTGAAACCTTTTGTCTACCAGTACCTTTTGCCGCAGACTTACATTGTTTGCTGTGATCTGCTTAAAAAATGTAAATAATGGCTTCTTCGTCCACAGCTCATTCATTAGGAGTCTTTTCCCTGAGAATGTTACTGGCACAGTAAAGGGCCGCCCTACAACTGCTGGCTCCAAGATCAAGGTTTGTCTCTTGAGACCAACATTCAGTGGTTAGAAGCATACAAACACTTCTGCCTGCTTACAAATAAAAACAGCGTCTCTCATAGCCTGAGTCGCTTTGGGACGTTAGACCCTCATAAACTAAACTAAACAAATAAAAACAACTGCACAGGCCCTCCTGCGCTTGTGACTGGCAGTTGCCTCAAGCTGGAATAGAAAGGCTGTTTTACGAGAATACCTTAGACACTGTGAACGTGAACAGTGTGGTGAAGGATAGGGCTTAAAAATGTCATGATTCAAATGTCCATGCTAAAATAATGGCATGCACATCATGATTTTTTCCTTTTCTACATTGCATTTTCAATAAGGCTACTTGTTACAAGTTGCAGCTTTCCACATTAATAAAGGTTTTGGTGTTAGATACAAAATCATCCCTGGGATTGCAATCCACAATTATCGTCACTGCAGATTTCTGTTGACGAGTACTCAAAGCTGCTGCATAGTGGCCATTCTTAACAGGAGTCTCACTGTGAGCCTCTTTCTTGTTCAGTCTGGCCAACTGGCATGCATTCGCATTCTAGTTTGTTTAATTAAGAGTTCAATGAAATCTGACAAACCATCCTCTCTGTTATGCACAGAGCCAGGCCAACAAACTGGTGGAGGCACTGATGAAGTGCACACCGCACTACATCCGTTGCATCAAACCCAATGAGACTAAGAAGGCTCATGACTGGGAGGAAGACAGGTAAGGACCTTATTCTGGCACTCATAACCTGAAAAGTTCAGAAGTGCACAGTGGAGAAGGACCAACCGATGAGAACGTTCCTCGAGAACGCTTCTCATTCTTGTCTTTCACTTCTTTCGCGCTGTCCGTCGCTAAATATGCTTCTAACTCAAGCTGGTATATCCTATTAAAAAATTACTCATTCCCACTGGCTCACACCTTCTCCCTTCTCTTTCATCTTGTGAGTAATACAATCAACAAATGAACTACCAAGATGCATCTGAGTTCTATTAAAGGAAAAAAAAAAAGTTTTCATACAGATATCGCCTCATTGTGCAGATATTCTTAGTTTAACTGAGCCTTGAAAATTCTCGCTTAAATAGAGTGGTTATCTTTTGTCAGTTCAGGGCAGGTTCTTTGCTGTCTCCAAAGTAAATTAAGTCTACAAAGCCTTCTATTTTTGTGTGTCTGCATGTATTATGAGTGGATGGCTTGATAATAGGGAGGCACACAATGTATTTTCATGTTCAACTCTCATATAAAATCAAGTCTCTTCCATACTTGCACATTTTGAAAGCAGAGTCCTTGTTTAAATTTAAAAAATGAAACCAAGTTATAGAGAGCATCTTTAAAGGTTCTCTTGTGATTAATAAAACCAGTTTATAACCGGGATTAAGTTGAATTTTGCATGCACTATCCTTTTGTCATCACGTATCTTTACACCTTCTGCTGCTTGATTATGCCAACACTTTTACATCATTGCATGATTTATTCCTGTGGTCCTCTTCTGGTCGCCTAGGGTCAGGCATCAAGTGGAGTATTTGGGCCTAAAGGAGAACATTCGTGTCAGACGAGCTGGATTTGCATACCGACGTGTCTTTGACAAATTCCTCCACAGGTAAGCCTTAAACACTTGTTCCTTCTTCCAAAGCTTTCAGTGCTTTGAACATAGAATGCTTGCTAGTGGCATTTCGCTGAATTTTAAGTGCCTGTTTAACAAAATCTGAATGAACTTTTCATAATAGCTCAAATTCTGTTAGTCCCCGTACTTTCAAAGTCAAGTTTGAAAAAAAATAGACGAGGTTCAGAATGGTTGTGTAAAACCAGTAGACTGTGGAGCATGGGCTAGGTACAATGCAAGATTAAATCACAGAGAAACACAATAGCCCGGCTGCTCTGATGTCATATATACTACTGAGCCCATCTTGCTTTGTGTCATGCCAGGATGTGTTCATTCTTTGAACCTGATGTTTGAACCTGATTTTTTGTTCAAAAGTCTCCGGTTTAGCACAAAAGTGTGGGGTAGGTGTTTTACTCAGCAAATAAACTTGTGATTTAGTTCCAACTTTCGATCTGAGACCATCAGTTTTTCAGAGGTGTGCAGCAGCTTCACTGTGACTGTTTCCATGTATCCCTTGTAGGTATGCAGTCCTAACCAAAGAGACCTTTCCCCGCTGGAATGGTAATACCAAAGATGGCATCCTGCACATCCTCAAGAGTGTCGGCATAGAAAAAGACCAGTACCAGCTTGGAAAGACCAAGGTGTTCATCAAGGCACCCGAATCGGTATGCTGCCTCATATAAACCAAAGCAAACCGCTTTTCTCACAAACCACCCTGTTGTCTAACTTTGCAAGCTGCTTGTCACAGGGAGTCGCTGATATCCTTTGAATCCTTTGTAACTTCTCCCGTAATCATTTCCTTCAAATGCTCCAGCTTTATCGCGTCTTCAGCTGTGCATCCATGGTGTGATTGGCTGAAATTTAAAATAGCGGTGATTCAGGGAGTGTTCTGCTTTGAGAGGTTCTAGACATCCTAGGAAAGGGGAAAGTGAGAGATGTCAATTTCTCAGTACTTATTTTTTAGAAGTTAGCACACGGTCAAGTCATAGCAGTCAAATTTGTAACTATCTATATTTTTTATAAGGTAACTATCCATATTTTTTATCAGTATTGCCGATTCACTTCATGAAGGTTTCTTTTTATTTCTTGTTACTTTTATTTATTTTTTACCACTTTTCTTCAATTTTAGTGAAAAGTTCAAGTGGTGCCTTTTTTGGATCAGTGTTCACTATCCTGTAACAGGTTATAAGATATTAAAATATGCAGGGAGTGTATTGAGTGAGTAGCCATGAGTGTAAGTTATTCTAGATGTATTGTCAGTGCATGTTAAAGAAGCCCAGGTGGTCGAAATTTCCGGAGCCCTTCACTACGGTGTCCCTCATAGCCTGAGTTGCTTTGGGACGTTAAACCCTATAACAGGGTAATAATATTCTTGATGTATGCGTCTTCTTAATGGTGGGTGCAAAAGACACGAAAAGCTGTTTAGTTTATCACTCCATCTTCTTGCAGCTGTTTCTGCTTGAAGAAGTGAGGGAGCGGCGGTACGACCAGCACGCCCGGGTCATCCAGAAGGCATTCAAGAAGTACTTTGCCAAGCAACAGTATCTCAAGCAGAAGCAGAAAGGTATGGGGCAGTGCCCACCACAGTACAAGCATTATTGAGATTGCATGAAATATCCGGTATGAATCATATTTGTCTGATGCAGTTTCTGCGAAAAACTCATTTTTATTGTTGGTTACTGTACCTTTTGAACTTCTTTTAAACAATAAGTTTATGTGAAAAAGTTGTGGGTGTTTTGAAAAGTTGTTCAGAAATTTCAGACATCCAGCTTCTTGGCGATGCAATGCAAGAACCATAAGTAACCTACAGTCAAGTCTGAATATAACGAATTCGGGTAGAGTGAACTTTGCTCTAAATCAGACACTGAAGTTCTTCTACCATTGTGCATGCAAAATGTTTTTTTTATAACAATCTACACATTGAATATATCGAACTCTGAGAGCCCGTCATCAGCCACCAAACGTCCTCCAACACACTGCTGTGCCGGCTCCTATAATCTGGTCAACCGCGCTGCCCGGCCACGCTTCATTAAAACCCGTAAAATACAGGAGGAGTGGGAGCAGCCCTTTAAAATCGGCACCTTTGGCCAGCCTCACTTTGCAGTGCACCCATTCGGCAGCCACCTATCATGTGATCAAGTACTTGTGAGCAGCTGTGGACCTGTCGCGCACATGCTTTGGGAAATGAAGGCAGCTTGGCAGCCTACGAATGCTACGAGACATTGTCCTCCATGCTTTCTTTGTTCGCATTTGCGATTCATGTTGCTGCTGTGTTGTCTCGACTGCAGCTGTGCCTGCGTTGCTGTGCACTTGCTTCCTGGCACTTCATCTTGCAAGGTGACGATGAAACAGTGGCAAGCCGTGCTGCTTTCTGACAAACTTGAGATTATTCTCTACGTCAAGCGTGGCGAAAAAACTCTGATGTTGCAGCGCATTTCAAGTTTCTGAGGAGTATGCTATTTATCGTCTTGAAAAACAAATCAGCCATTAGAGGTAATTCACAAGAACGCCCAAATTTTCACGGCAGTCGCCTCCGCAAGCCGGCTTACAACAGACCTGAAAAAGCCCTGTTATCAGTGGTTCTTGGACATCCACGCATGAAATCTGCCCGTCTAATGCGGCAGCAGAAGGCAAGAGATTTCGCCTGCATCCTGAATGCTGAGGGGTTTATGGCAGGCGGTGCTTGGCTTCAGAGATTTAAGGACAGCTACTTCATTACTGGACAGGCGGTTGCAGGTGAGAGCCATGCAGTCAACGCAGAATGTGCTGAGAAGTCAGTGCAAAGCCTGTGGTGTACTGTGAGGGAAAGGTGTGAACTGTGTGCAATGTTTACAACACGGATGGAACTTCCCCGTTTTCGCAAGTACCGCTGAGTACGACCTTGGCGCTTAGAAATAATGAGAAGGGCCATGGTGGGAAAATGAACAAGGCCCGCGTGACAGTCCTCCTCACAGCAAACATGGATGGATGTGCAAAGTCGCAGTAGTTTGTCCTTTGCAAGGTAACATAGCCTGTGTGCCTGCGTGGTTGCATTTCATTCCCAGACATGCACAGCTCGAACTCCAAGGCTTGAACGACCAGGGCATTGTTTGAGGCTTCACTGCATGACTGGGGACAAGGAGCTTGCAGCAAGCGGGCGCAAGACTTGCCTCCTCCTGGATGACTGTTCAGGTCATTGCGACGTGTCGCTCAAAAACATTGAGCTTTGATTCCTGCCACTGAACATAACAGCGGTTTTACAGCTACTTGATCAAGGCAGCATCCATGCATTCAAGCTGGTTCACTGGAAGCTCATGGTTGAGGGGCTCTTAATGGAACTGCGAGTTAGGGACGAGCTGAAGATTAATTTGCTGGCAGTGATAGAGATGATCAATTGTGCCTGGCAAGGTGTGACTCTAGACACAATTCGGAACTGCTTTCATCATGCTGGACTGCGTCGTGAGGGTGCAGAAGCTGCAAGTGTGGTTCGCGCAATGCTAGATGACAGTGACATTGCCACGCTGTGGGCAGAACTCACCGGTGGCAGTGTTCCAGACACTGGGCCAACAGAAGTTGCCTTTGAGTATTTTTGATGTTGACGATGACGTAGCTCTGACAGTGAGCCCATTGAACTCTGAAATTGTTTCTGGTGTGCTGGTGCCTGGTGCCATTGAGAACTAAGCCATATATATCAAACAAATCGCATTGAATCACGCTTTTCCTTATAACCAGGTTTAGCTGTAATTGAAATGCTGTAAACTCAAAACTGCCGCCTCAGACATCATTGATGGCTTGATTATTTTGGTAGGTCACTTTCTCAACACTAAATAGTATGTGGCTGTGCTTTTCATAAGTCACAGAATGCCTTTTTGTAGTTTTGAAGAATGGGGAATTGCGCTAGTTGTGACTGCATGCACAGTGTGCTTATAACACTGCCTTGAAATCAGTCAGTAAGGCACATTTCGGAAAGAAAAACCAGTGTGCATGCATTTGATTGCCCTGACTGCACACTCAGTCTTGCATGTGTTGTATGAAGCTTCAATTCTTAGTAAACTGCAGGTGTACCAATTTAACCTGGCAAGGTAGAAAATGACAAAAGCACAATTTTCGGTGACACTTCTTCCGGTTTCCTTCGTCACCTTTTTCCGTTTTGACATAAACACCTTTTGCCTTAACACTTTCTATGATGAGAATGGGGAGTTAAAGTTGGAATACTTTTTCCTGCAACGCTGATCCGAGTTCATCACCTTGGTGATGACATCTAGTGTTGCCACTTCACCTCATTTATTTTCCAAGTTTAGTTAAAAATTGCACTTGCAGAAGTGATGCAAAAGTTAACTTATTGTTGGATTGCATAATCTTACCTTACATCGCTGCGCGGTGTATTTGTGGAAATGACCAGAGGTGGTGACACCTGTGTTTCAATTTTTTTTTCTCTTTTTCTTAATTTGAGGCACCTGCTCTGCTTTCTGTGAAAGTAGCCTCACAATTGGTAGGTGGTAATTCATCAGTCTAGGCGAACGTTTAATATCTGTTGTTGAGGCCTGGAGGAGCACAGCTTCATAGTGTTTCTGTCGGGACGGTAGCAGTGATACCCGGCAGGCATAGTACAACTATTTTATGTTTTGTAATTTATGGGAGTTTAACGTCCCAAAGCGACTGAGGCTACGAGGGACATCATAGTCAAGCGCTGTGGAAATTTCAACCACCTGAGGTTTTTTAACTTGCGCTGACATCACATACTAGTACACAGGCCTGTAGAATTTCGCCTCCATCGAAATTCGACTGCCGCGGCCTGGCTCGAACCCACGTCTTTCGAGCACCATAACCACTGAGCCACCGCAGCGACTATACAACTGTTTGTTTTTATACTTGGTGCCATGTGAAGGGGCTGTCTGCAAATATTTCGTGCTGGAGCCTGCACCAGGCAGCAAGGGAGACTAGTAATATTTGCGTTGTGCTCTGTTTTCTTCGCTATCTATATTACACACTGAGCATAGTTTTCTTCATCCGGGGATTCTTCCCATGGTACAGCGGCAGACATCCTGCAAGGCCGCAAGGAGCGGCGCGAGCACAGCTTGAACCGCAACTTCGTGGGTGACTACATTGGCATGGACCACCATCCAGAACTTCGAGTGTTGGTTGGCAAGAGGGACCGGGTGGAATTTGCAGAGACAGTCCTCAAGTACGACCGGCGTTTTAAGGTAGGTACTGAGGACTGCTAGACAAACTGCTTTTGATTTTTTTGCCAAAGGGAACCTGATTCCAAGGACCCTAATGATAAGGTACCTGTAAAGTATGTACTTTGTGTAGATCAGATCTTCAGTTCTCAGAGCTTTTCTCAACAACTCCAAAATCCTAGAGGTCAACAAATGTTCAGTTATCCCAACACTTGTGGCACCACTGTCACCTACAGCAGCCCTATGCTAGTGGAAACAACTAGCCTCATTAGTAATTCTATAAAGCAGGAAGTACAGCTCTGGTTATTGTGAAATATAATGGATCCGCAGTAATCTGCGGGATTAAACTCTTGTGGGATTAAAGGGAACTGCTGAGGGGACTGGATTTTCGCGGGTCAGCAAGCAGCAAACAAACTGCACGTGCTCACTTGCAGTAGACAAATTCACAGGACAAAAAATGTTGCAAACATCTCACCTTAGTTACACTGTTCTACACAGTGCATAGTACTTATGAACAGAGCACAAAGTAACCTCCTTTGTGACAGTGAGCTTTTCCATCTACCTCATGCAATCAGAAACGAGCAGCAACATGACTGCAGAGTGGAGAGGCATATAGTATATGTTTTAGAGCAAAAGTTGTACTCCTATACAAAGCTGAAGGTCATGTGGGTATGAAATTTGACCTTCAAACCAGGAGGAATGGAGGCTTGGCTCTGACATCATGCCACGTGACTCGCCACGCCTCGCCACAGCTGTGTGCGTTGAGCCGCCTCACAACTATCAAATCATGTGACTCGCTGTGCCTCGACACAGCTGCGTATGGGGAGTCGATGGCACTCTTGCAACTGCCGGAAATCGCGTGACACGCCATTCGCTATATAAAAGCGTGTGGTGTGTGCTTACCTTCAAAGAGCTTTCGCTCGTCTAACTTGGTTCAGCCTGGTTGCACCACAGCTTATTTTTTTTCATTGGCCTTTTATTCAGATTTTATTAGCATCATATCTGTCTTAGAGTTGTAAAATCTAAGAAATGCGCTAATATAGACAATAAATTTTTACTTTATGGAAATCAATGAACATAAGTTGAAGCAAGTTGCAGCAGCCTATCCAATTTCTTAAATAAACTGAGAAACTTCAGCATGGAATGATTTTATGGGCTCAACCTTGTTCTCATTTTCCTGAAGTCCTTTTTTATGCCTTCAGTTCATTGGCAGTTGCCAACAAATTGATCAGGGCAGCAGTGGCTCTTTTTTGGTTCCATGGCACTGCTCTCTTCTCTGATTGCTCTTTCGAGCTTAGTTTTAAAACAAGCTCAATCTCTGATCTCATTTTGTTATGCCCTTTTGTTAGCATGTTTATTTGTAGCATAGCGTTCATGTAAGCTCCTAGACTGCCCTCACTGAAATTTAACTGTTCCTTGACATATTTACAGCTGGAAAGCACAGGGCCATAATTTACAGACTGTTGGCACAGCAGCTGTTGAAACTATTGACATAACAGCAGCCAACTATCAGCACAATTGCTAGCTCTTACATTAGCTCTGCTCGCTTGCAGGCTGCTCCTCTATCAGAAAAGCATCCATAGCGAGCTGATTGTGGATTTGTCTTAGCTGCTGATTTTTTACTCATTGCATGTCTTCATCTTTTTTTCTGCAGTCAGTGAAGCGTGACCTCATCTTAACACCCAAGTCACTGTTCCTTATTGGTAGGGAAAAGGTGAGTGTGTGTATTTCTTAACCACCACAGAGGATGGTAGCGTGCGCCATTCGGCTGTCATGCCCGTGGTAACAATTCCCAACCGTGGCAGCCACATTCTGATAAAACTAAAATGCAAAAACATCCATGTGCCATGCATGGAGTCAATATTTTTCACCCAAAATTTAACAGTACTCCTTTTTTTTTATTTATACAGCAGACCCCACGAACTCGATTAAGTCGAATTCTCAGATAAGATGTACAAGTGAGACAATTTGGCTGGTTTCCCATGCTCAGTGTAAAGAAAAATCCGCTTAAGACTTACTGTTTTGCATGTTCTTTGGTTAAAGCAAACTTTTGCAACGGCCATGGGTTACGACGACCCCGTGTAACAGTATTCACAGGGCATTCGCGTGGCACTAAGGAAAGAAAAAAATGATATAAAATGCTACACAAGAAAGAGCACCCCCATAGTTGGCTTCCGTGCACTTTTGTGCAAAGCTGTGCGGAAGCATTCTCGCAAGACTGAATTTTTTTGATGAAAAGCTCTCTTGCCGGTGCGGGAAAGGCAGGGAACTGTAGCACTTATGCTGATTCAGATCTCAGCATTGCACGCGCGTCACATGCCACACTTCGGCCCCCCCACGGATTAAGAGGTGCATGTGCTCAAAGTGTACCCGCTCATTGACTTGGGCCTTAAAAACTCTGGGGCCACATTTTCAACACGTGGCATAGCAACGTGCGTTTTTGCAGTGCAGAGATGGCCAGATATTGGCGCCGTGTGCATTGCCTGCAGCGTTCGAGAAGGCACGTCGTGTGCCTGCTTGTGCCATTGGTAACAGCAATGCTGCAGAAGGAGCGAGATAAGAGACAGATCCACGGCTATCCCACTGGGCACATTCGAAGCGCTTAGAGTTGGATGGAATACAAAAATCAGAAGAAAGCACACAAATCGCAATAGAAAATAGAAAAAAAGAGACCAGGGAAAAAAAAAATGAAACTAGACCACTGCCATTGACATGTTGGATAACAAGCTTGTTTCATATATCTTGAAGGCCGATGTTTATTTCCTGGCATTCTAAAAATTACTGAAATATGTATTATTAAATAATGCACTATTTGGTGTATATGTTCAAAAAAATGACCTAAAGTGATGTGAAATCTAAGCGGCTTTGATGGCCACAACTGCCCTTTTGTCTGACATTCTCTACCAGGCAACATCAGCCCAGTTCATCCAGAGCTCTCTCTCTTAAACCAAGCCACTATTGTCTTACGTCTTAAGTGAGCTGCACTAATCTTGTGTTCAATTTTGTAGTTTTTCTCAGCACATTTTGGCGTCTTGTTTTGTTAGGAGGAAGTCTGCAGCAGAGGTGGTCTTTATAAACTTAGCAACAATCAGCTGTTTTTAGCGTCACAGTTATAGTAGATGTTTTTAAGAGTTGTGAAAAAAAAAAAATGTGCAACAAGGAACTCTAGCAAAAATGACATTACAACTGGGCACCACTCTTTTTGTATTTCTTGTCCAGATCTCTGCAGGGCTTGTTTGCTTTGGATTTCTCAACAATGTACTGTCTGTCGCAACAGTTTACAGTCCACCGTACCATTCGGATGAATGACACTGTGCACTGTAAGCTTTCGCAACAGACGGTGCCAACTCTCTGAGCAACATGCATTGTTGCATATTATTGCTTTGCGGTTGAGCTAAGTTTGTATCTTTCAAATCATCAGCCACTGTTCTTGATGAAACTTAGCATTTTGTACTTGTACATTTAGTACTTGGGAAGATTTTGTTTTAAAAAACTGCTTCTTTTTTGTCGCTTTTATCTTTGCCTCATTAATTGGAATTCTGAGTAAAAGCAAACAATCAGCAGTGTCGAAACTACTGGCAAGCAGGATCTGATTTGCAAACTTTTACATCTGTTGACACCTGATGATAGACCGTCAGTTTCACAAGTCAGGACAATACTGACTGAACTTTGCTGTCTTTGTACTAAAATTGGAATGATACGTCATTCTGCTGCCTAAGAGCTTACGCAAAAATTAGCATACGAGACGTGCTTTTGTGGTGAATGTAAGATTTTGTCTTTTTATGTTTGTGTGAGAAGTACCTAATATCGGCAGTTGTAATATATGTATGCTAGTATTAGCATCAGAGAAATAGTGTCATTATCAGTGCTTTACTTTTTTATAATTTTCAGATCAAGAAAGGCAATGACAAAGGCAAGATTAAGGAGGTCATCAAACGCAAGATTGACCTTGAGAACATCTCCCAAGTAACAACGAGGTAAGCACTCTGACTGCTTTTCATGTTTCTTAAGTTAAGCTTTCATGTTAAGCTTAATTTTTCTGCTTGTGCTACTTAACAAACTAATGGCGTATTTCGCTCTGTGATCCAGAGCATGTTTTCTTGCTCCGTGAAACCAGAGAGCATGTTTCAGTGGTCAGTTTGGATTCAGATCCTAAGTTCTGATTGGACTGTGACAGATACTATCTTGCTCGTTTGCAGATTTGCAGAGCTGCTCCAGATCACCAATGGAATAGACCATAAAAGAGAGCGCTCTAGAACTTGATCTGCTATGAGGGGCCTGTGTTGTTGTATGTCTGTTTCAGACATAATGTTCTCAGTTATGTGCAAAGGAAACTCGTAGCTTTTTCTAGGAGTATGCTATACCTAGCAATGATTTCTGTGTTTCAGGTTGGTTCTGCGCTCCTCCTGCCCCAACTTGGCTCCTTTTTTTGTTAGCTAGCGAGCACAGTGAAATATTTCCTAAAACAGTTAACTTTGCTTCATGTTCTTTGACATAGTCATACTGGCAGGTTTTGTAGCAAATGATATAATTTTATTCAGTATATTTAGTGTCCTGTGCATACTTGGAAAAAAATAAGTGACTTCGTGATTCCTCATTTGCTTGTTTGACTAATTCTTGGTGTAATTTCATGTTATCACTTTACGCTTTGTCCTCAGTTCTGTACATGCCTGTAAAAAATAACATTTGGAGTATTGCACTACATAACTGTTTTGGTTTCTTCAGAACTGCATAGACTATTTTGGCATGAAAATAGAAAGTAACATCTTAAGAGGGGATGCTGGTCTTAAAACTATTTTTATTTCTGGCACATTCCTTATCATAATTATCATAAATGTGTGCTTTTTCATGAGTCCAAATATGCAGTAAGATTTTGAATAGCGGAACTAGAATATGTTATAAGGACCTTTGCAGTTTTAAGGGGGCTTTTCGTTACAGGCTGTTAACCCAAACATGTTTATAAATTATTAAAAATATTTACAGAACTGCATCACCTAAGATGCACTTCGTGCGGCGATGCTTTTTTTACACTTGCCTCAGTGAAGGTACATTAGTAAAAAAAAATCTGTGAATAGAACGTGCAAAATGGGTTGGCTGACAGTTTAGGAAAGCAACTACTAATTAATTTTGAAGCATATCGTAGAACCCAATAAAAATAGTATCAATGCATGGCTCTACTGCTGTGTAATAAATTGATACCAAGTTCATTTCAGTTGCCCAAAGCAAACCAGAGAAAAAGCCTGCAAGGTAGATACTGTATTTGTAAAATCATGAGCGAAAATAGAGACTTGAAGTCTGTGTGCACTTATTGAGTCTTGGGAAAATGGCTGTAGCTTTGGCTGCGCTGCTCTGATGCCATTTTGGAAGGTGTCAAACAAAAAGACACAAAACGAGTTTTGAAACTGTAGCAAAATGGAAGCAGTTCGGGAATGGCTTTGGAAATGTGAACACGTAAAATGGAATGTCATTTCAAAGCTCCAGCTTTGTTTTTCAGCTGCGCGACTCTCACAATATTAATTATTTTTCTACATTGCGATCGTTTTGAGCGCGGATATTTTGCCGAGATGTAGTCTGACATACAAAACTGTTTTTCAAAAAATGACTTTTTCAGGATTTTTTGCGATCTCGGGACTGGCATTCCCCCCCTTAAGGATATCGTAGTCTTTGTTGTTGTGCTGCATTTTCAACGTTCTTCTGTGTTGTGTTGTGAAGTAAAAAGCTGGTAAAAAAACAGCCACCTTTTAATTTCCGAAGTGCTAGCATGAAAATGTGGCCTGTAAACATAATTTTTCTTCCACAGCACACTCAAGGATGACTTCCTTGTGCTGCACGTCAAGAATGAGTACGACACCTTCATTGAATCCATCTTCAAGACTGAGTTCCTGTTCACGCTCGACAAGAAAATTAGGGAGAAGTGCCAAAGGCCACTGAACCTACACTTTTCTGACAAGTATGGTCCTTCTATTTTTTCTGTGCTTGTGCTGCTTTCATTTTGGTGTTGTTCATGCACAAATTGCTTTCACCTGAAGCAACTAAGGATCTGCATGTGTCTAGCACAATCAAAATGCAGCGAGCATAAAATGGTAATCTGTGAGGAGAGATCAGACAAGCAGTAGGATTACCATTCTTCGGAACAAAGTTTAATCAGGCTCAGAGTTATAATGGGGCATATCTTCCATATGACTTCATTGACAGAGCAGTAGAGCACTTGAAGACATAGATATAACTTTACTAAGACATAATTTAAGGGAATCTCTAAGAAACCTCATTATGAACAGTATTTGATGAGCTTCTTCTTCAAGGCACAGAATGCCTTGCATGCAATTACCTAAATGTGTTATAGAACAGGAAAAGTCTACATTTATAGTTTGCTTCCTTGCGTCATGCAGACAGGTGCATTTTTTTATTTACTCAGAACGATTTGTTGAAACCATTTATCAGAAGGTGTTGTTCAATAGCAACATCAAAGTAATGTCAGGAAGAGCAGTTTATTAATCCTTTGGCTACCGGGCCACCACTGTGGCTCAGCGCTTGGCTGCTGACCCGAAATACACGGGTTCGATCCCGGTCACGGTGGTCATGTTTCAATGGAGGTGAAATGCTAGAGGCCCGTGTACTGTGTCAGTGCACGATAAAGAACCCAGGTGGTCGAAATTATCCGTAGCCCTCCACTACGGCATCCCTCAAAGCCCGATTCGCTTTGCATTTCTAAACATCGTAAATCAACCTTTAGCTGCCAGAAAAAATTTTAAGAAAGCTTTAAAAAAATGCAGGCTTTTTTGCATGGAAAATCTCACCCCTACATTTTTGAGCCTTTCTTATTGTTGAGGTCATGCTAAAAAAAAAAAACAAATAGTGGCCTTAAGAAATAAATAAATAATAACCACTGTTAGTATTGGGTTAGCCATGCCTATAATGCAGTAAAACCTGAAACAATGATTCATGCTCACAGAAATATCACTGCTTGGGAGTAAGTACAAGATCACTTTTCCCCTTGTTACCTCGAAATGGGTACATTTACACCTTCAAGTTGTGGATGTCGTGTGGCCGATTTCGGTCGATTAGTTACAGCCCCAGCTCCCTTACGTAGCGGGTAAGGATGTGCGAATATTAAAATTTTTGAATACGAATCTAATATGAATATGAAGAAAAATGGCTTCGAATATCGAATCAAATATCTGTTCAGTACGAAAAAAAATATCTCGGAAAAACATAAACAGGCAAATGTTGTTGCCCTTGTTTTTTATTATTATTTTGTATTTAATTTTATTTCTTTTTTTTTTTGTCTAATTAATGTGGTCTTTGCATCTGAAATAAAAACTAGTCTGACGCAGGAGCACATAAAAACATGATATTCACAGAAATGTATCCACCTTGATTATACAGCATAACAGTATCCAACCTGTAATGTGGTCATGCAAAATGAAATTCATGAAATGACACATGACTGACAACTAAAGATAACTTGATGGCTGGTAAAGCCTTATTAATTCGGGTTTAAAGGGACTGGAAGAAATGCCTAGATTATCTGAAGGTCAATTTATAAAATGCTGCGCGCCTCCTAAAAAAAAAAATGCCGAAAATGCGGGGAAGCCTTATGAGGAGGCTCCATCACACAAACACTGAGAAGCCCATGACGAGCGCGCAGTTTCAGCTTTCTGAAAGAACAACGCAGGTGTAAAGTAGGGGAATGCACATTGGAATCGGAACGTCAAGACTGCTTCTAAAAAAAAAAAAGAAATGACCAGCGACGCACCAGTCGATGTCTGAAAGCGGCGCGGAGCTGGGTTCGGATGACTGGCGAATCCATGGGCCGACAGCTCCTGTTGGCACGGGTTTGTGACGAAGCTCAGAAACCGAAACTATGCGGCCAGGCTGTTTTTTGGCCTGGTGATAGCGCCCCTCCTGTTGTCATCACGCCTGCCTTTAAATGCATTTAAAGGGTGTGTGGGTTACTGTGCACTTGCAATAGCCAGGTTTTCACACGATCACTTGCCCTGCTGTGACACCTCGACTTGCCCCATCAAGAGGCTAATGCAAAGTTCCCGCAAGTGGGCTGTTCCGCATATCATAGTTAACCAAAATCAGATGGCGGAGCTCATGCTAGGGGAGTTGTGAAGGTGACAGGAAAAATGCCATGGGTTTAGGCGTCAAGTATGTAACACATTATGGAAGGATCAAACAAGAAACTGCATGCTTTCGCATTGTGATTCTTCAAAGCAGGTGGTTGCCCAGCCATCTTGTCCACATTGGGTGTCATATGTGGGAAAGCCTACTTGCGGAATTTCGCGCGAGGTTAATCCTAGCAGCATCCAAATGCGATCGGTCCACGTGGTAAATGACAAAGAAGAAAGTGGAGAGGATGCATTTGTATTGTGTTCCTGGCACTTTAAAACTCCCAGATATTGTGGGTTCACCATAGTCGAATTTATGAAAGTCTGTGCGGTATATACAGTTGCTGGCGCATATTAAAAATTTTTTGATATTCGGGAATTCTTGAATATCAATTTGTTGAATATGAATATGTAACAAATATCAAATGTATTCAATTCGTATTCAAAATTTTGAGCATTCATAGACCCCTAGAATCGCCTTAAACTTGTCACACGACCTCTGCCACTGACCAGTGTGAATGCGCTTTATGGGATACTGCATCACTGTAGCAGGCAGCATGAGAGGCCTTGAAGCTGCCCCTGAACACTGCCTGTCACCAAGTGTTGTGACGGGTTAACTTATTGTCAATTGAATGTACAAAAAACAGTGGCAATGCCATGCCACATGCCACCCATGCCACACGCACATAAAAAATGACAGTAAATGCTTAATGCCTTAAATTTGTTAATGCTATTGTTTTTGGAGTTGGTGCTATGTGTCTACATTTAATGGCATCATACATGCATCGCAATGATGATAACGCCTGCAAGCCAGTGAGATATTTTACCTGATGGTAAACTGAGCTGATTAGCACAAAATCTTGTCAATGTTGTCCAAATGTAATATTAAAATTATCTGGCAGGAAACATAGCTGTTCTTGGTTGGCAATTCAAAAGGGTAGCTGTAAACTCATGTGTGAGCATATAAGCTGAGAGTGTCAGTCAGAAATGGCGGTAAAATGGCATCGTTCGCAGTGAAAATGTAGTATATGTGCCTCATCTGACTCAAAAATTATGAATAAAGTATTTGGGGCTTGATAGGAGATTGTTTCTAGCAAAGTTACATGCTTTTCTTCGTCAGGAAGGAGGACGAGAGTGCGCATTTCTTGAGCGAATGAGTTGCAGCGAAATCAGCGGGTCGCAAATGGCACAAGGCTAATGTCGCTAAATTTGAGCGTGTAGCATCACGTGAATGGCATTAAATTTGTCTGTGTGGCATGGGCATAACTTTTCGTTGGCAGCAAAGGGGTCAGTGCACTAACTGATTTTCAGTGTTTACTTTTTGTTCTCTGTTTTTGCCCTTGGCACATTGGCAAACACTGTGTGAATAACCATTTTGAAGCGGCACGAAAGAATTCTGGAAGTCTCCATCTGTATTGGCAGAGTTTGGTTCCTGGTACTCAAAGCAGTCATGAAAACCACTTTCCAACATGTGGGTAATAGTATATATATATACCCCTTATGTAATGATTACACTCTGCTATAATCATTTGTGTCATATGGGAAGGACAGATTTCTTCATCACCTTCCAGCTGTCGTGAAGGTCCCTTTCTCGTCCAAAATCACTGTCTGCTGCATGCAAATAAATTAAGATGCAGCGGCGTGAAGACAAAGGCAGTGGTGTAATTACAAGTTTTGCTTCAACTTTGTACAGGCTTGAGTTTCGGGTGAAGAAGGAAGGCCTCTTTGGAGGTGGCTCCACCAAGCAGGTGCATGTCATCAGAGGTCAGAGTGACAAAGCCTCTCTCAAGGTGACTGGAGGCATTCTCACAGTAAGCATCGGTGCCGGACTGCCAAAGAACTCGAGTGAGTTGCCACAGCATATGCTCGATTAGTGTCAATGGTCACTGAGGGATAGAAAATGCCCTAATCACTTGGATTTCCTTGCATGTTGTTCTGGTTAGGGCCCTTTTACTGTAGGCCTCAATAAAAAATTGGACATCAGCTATTTCGCTGGAAACTGTGCGCAGCATTATAGATGGAAATGAAAAGAAGATTGTGCATAAACATTTGTCTGCTGTATTGGTGTGTTAAGGTACAGGGGGAAGTTCGGAAGCATGATGCAGATATTAAGTATTTTTGGAGCTCGCCCCGCAAGGTGCGCTGCATTTGTGCACAGCATGAATTTTGCAGCTTTTGAGAATTTGAAAAGATATGTGAAGTCAAGATGTAAACAGTTTACTACCAAAGGGCGGGCTTCAGTTTTTTTGGCTTGTGAACCAGAGAATTTTTATTGCCTGTTGTGTAAGTAACCTCATTTTGTTTTTTCTGAAAGTTGACGTAAAAAATCAATTCAGTGTATATCTACATGCTGGTATTTCTTTTCTACCAACTTTAATGCAGAGGATTGTCAAGTGGCACTTGCGTCTTTCTGAAAAACATTTCTTTTTTTTTCTCTGTGTTGTTTTCTTCTGAATTTGTCAGCAGGCCTGAATTTCTCTTCAAAGTGACGTGCCACTGGGTAACTAGCAAAGTAACAAAAACACATGCTGAAGTTGTATAAAGTGAAGACTTGAAACGAAGGTGATACATAGTAAATCACTCTGAAATTATAATTTCAGAAAGAGAACAAACTATTGATGATAGTATTAAGAGTGTGCTCCATGTGCGCAAAAAAGAGAGCGGCGCAACGAGGCAGCGCAGCAGTGTTCGCTCCGTCGCTACGAATGTTTCTGCACGTATATGCAGTTAGAGCGCAGCGGTACGGATCGAGCATCGATAGCCACGGCTTGACACACATCTCTCCCTGCAGTACGCCCACTCATATAGCCCGCTCCAAATATTGTTAGCCCTCCGTAACCGACAAGGAAATTGTTTTCATTATTTAAATGATGCGGGTCTGCCTCACAGCTACAGCAAAACAATTATTTTCTCTGCGGCATCAATGACCAAGACGACACGCTTGTTGAGGCAATCTCGGAGGAGAAGCTATGTGATAAACCGCAAACGGCTGTGTGGAGGTCTGATTAGCTAATCGTGAAGGACTTCTGAGCAATGAGCGCAATTTGTTGGTGCATATCCATACGACAAGACAAGCGACATGGTAAAAATGCTTCACTAAACGGCATCGCTCGTCGCTTGCTGCCGTCGCCTTTGCGTTCGCGTGAGTTTTCACGTACATGGAGCTCATCCTTTATTGGTTGTTTAGCTTGTGTATTCAAAGTTATCTTATCTCTGATAGATAGGGAACACTGTTGACGTTTTTTCTTGCGTTACTTACTATTCTTATCGCCATTACATGCGATACCATGAATCCAAGCATGCACCTGCTTTGTCCAGCTATTTATGCTGTCTCTGTGTCCTGCATTCTAAGTTGCTAGTTTCTCACGTCTTGTCTTCACTGAAGTGCTAAAGCAGCTCGTCAAAATTGGCACCTCCCATTACTGGGTTCTCCTTTATGATTTATAGGACCATCTGAGCGTTCAGCATGTTCGGGACAAAGACCATTGAAGGGAAAGGTGTCGTCAAGGACACAGCAGCCCAATGAAATGAAGCTGAGGGAACACAATGGCCGGGGCCGGACTATCACATCTGCTTCATCCATCAAGACTCCAAATGCTGCAAATGCTGCTCTGGCAGCAGTGCTTGGAGCAAGAGGTTGGGACTCCTGTGGCACATATTCGATGCTCTGCCTTTTGTTGCTGTCAAACTGTTTTTGAAGCACATTGCCATTCGCATTATACTTGTAACTCAGGGCTATTCTTAGACTATACTTCTGCAATTTTTTACAAGTCTTAATATTCTCCGATGTTCTTTCTTCATCTGTTCCTGAGAACGAAAAGGTGATCACTTTATAGAGTCAAAAACAGCAAATCGCAATGCTAAAGGGAGGTGAGCCTCAATATTGCAGACCTTAATTCAAGATATCACTCTATGACAAAGGTGTTATCACATTCAAAGAAACCATGACCACATATTGCACAGCCTGATATGATGAAGCATCAAGATTATGATGCAAGTCCATTGTACTATAATTTCAGCAGAAGTTGAGTTTTATTTTGTTTACATCTTCACTTGCATTCCTCCTTCGTGGTTTTTCTGATGAATTTCAATAATTTTTTTTTAATTTGCTTTTGGCTGTGTTTTGAAAGCAGTTTTTAACAATCTGCCTGAAAGAAGGCTTACGTAGTGGCATTGCAAGGCTCTTAGCATCCGAACTGCATCATTAAGGATTCCATTGAACACACTGGCCTGAATAAAACAATAATCACTCTTTCTATACAATTAACCTTCTAACAAACACATTTTAAATTAGCAGACCTAAGCTTACCGGCTTAGCACCTTAATCAGCGAGAGCTGACTGGCATTAGCAGTCAACCGGCAGCATGTGGTTGTTTTTTCTTCTCCTTTCTAATCAGTTATCTTTAAGCCATAAAATAATTGCACCAGGGGCCTAGAGGTCTGGAGCTGCAGGCCCGTTTTGATGTTTCAGTGGTGACTGTCCGTTTGGGCATCACTCGAGGACCCACTTGCACGAAGCAAATAAGACTGTCCAGTTACCAGTCTAACCTTATTCGCAAACCCTCCGCTGGATTTGAGTAAAGGAAAGGCGCATTCCTTGCTTGGCTGCCACTGTGGCTCAGTAGTTATGGCGCTCAGCTGCTGACCCGAAAGACGCATATTCGATCCCAGCCGTGACGGCTGAATTTTGATGGAGGCAAAATTCTAGAGGCCCGTTTGCTGCGTGATGTCAGTGAACACTAAAGAACCCCAGGTGGTCGAAATTTCCAGAGCCCTTCACTACGGCGACCCTCATAGCCTCAGTTGCTTTGGGACGTTAAACCCCCATGAACCGTAAACCATTTCTGACTCACTTTGTCTGTGAACACTTGAACCGCGCAGTGGGAAAATGTTAAAGCAGCGCACGTGATGCGTTGCCCATAAATGGCTTATAACAAAGTTATTACAGCTTTTGCTGTGAAAATGCTTTGGACAAGCCCTAGTTTAAACCAGACACAGAGTGCCAGGAAACATACAAGTTCGACTCATCATGAACCAGAAATGGCAGTCTGCTTATGATGATCCTGGCTCTTCCAAGTCAGCTTGGGGGTTAAAGGAGCTGTAAAGCTGTGAAACTCACTGGCACTGAAGTATGCTAGCTGGGAAAACTAGATGATACCTCGATCAGGTCTGTGTAGGACTTGGATATTCTTTATGGCTTATTCGACGTGAGCCAAGTGCTTGAAACGATATCGGCTAGCTAGTATATCTTTGCATGATAAAGAAGATTGGGATGTCTTTGCTTGATATTTTTTTAAAACTGTGTAGCCTTTGGATTCTTCTGCAAATAGAGTTAGCTGCTTTATGATCTGCAGTCTTGTTTGCTTGAGTTCTGGCATATATCAGTCCGTGTTCGCTGCGGACAGTACAGCTCGTATTTCTAAGCACATAATTTCTTGTAGTCTTCCCTCCTCCATGTTTGCCACAACCAATCTAAGCTTTACTCTACTTTGGGTTGGCTGTTTTTTTGCTTGTGCTTTCAGCAGGTGCAGGAGCAGGTGTAGCACTGAGGCATGCTCCGAACTTGCCACGGAGTGGGCACAGTCAACACAACAAGAGGGTCTCCACAGAAGAAAGTGGCACGTCAGAATATATGAGGCCACCCGAAGCTGGCGTGTCAGGGTAAGCCTTGTTCCGCCTGCTTTTATTGCCGTTTTTGTAATTGTTTTCCTTATTATTTTGCAAAACTATTTATCTCATCTTAGACAGGAAGTCCAGGAAATATAGTGCAAAAGTCAACTCAAAACGCTTGAAAATCCTCCAGAGTTACCTTTTAACATCTCCAGACAAGCATCATGTTCTACTGTCTAGAAAAAGTCTGAAAATATGTGTGCATATTTAGAACCCCCTATTTCACAAAAACAACATGAATGCCTCAGAAACTTGAGGAATTGACACACACCGCACGACCGCAGATTTGCTACCTTATTCTTGTGTAAACAAATTTGTGCCGAATTAGTTATGTTCCTTGTCATCAGAAGCTATCTTCACAACAAAAATTCAGTTATAGTGTTCTTTAGCAAAATATTCCTTCACATCGGAAAAGAGATAAGTGACAGCACCAGGCAGCACTTGCAAGGCACACCGTTGTAGAACTTCGTGATGACCACCTGTATTTCTGGGTCTGAAAAAGCAATTCCTCTTTCTGCACAAGAAATGGCCCTGACATTCTGTCAGCAGGGATTTCAGTTGCAGCACGCATTATTGACTTCGTGACAACGATGCTAGATGCTGCGAAAAAAAACTTGAAAAGTCGCATGCACAATTATAGACTCCTTGCTGCAAAGGTTTGAACGCTGCACTCTTGGTTTGATGCACAAAATTAACTGGTCATTTAGAGTACTATAAAGAAATGTTGGGGCCAGCTTTTCCTGGCGCGATGGTGCCATATCATGTTGATGCGTTAATCACCCTTCATGCAATGGAAATGCGAACAAAAAACGCGAACAAAAAAACTTCGCTGTAGACATCTGTCATGGAAGAGTTGTTCGTTATGGAGCTGTGCCTTTGTTCAATGCTTTATTTATGTGCTTGCAGGGAAAAGCGCAGAAATTCTGGGAAAGCACGACCAGTTCCAGGTGGTGGCAAGCCAAAGCCTCCAAGCCGTCCAAAGCCAGCTGTCCCCACATGCAAGGCCTTGTATGCCTACGAACCCCAGGACACAGACGAGTTAGCAATTTCTGAAGGTGACACCATCGAGATTATCAAGGAAGGTTAGTACAATGGTATTTCCAAGGGCGAGTGTATTTTAAGTTTGCTCGTTAAGCAATGGAAGTTTAACTCAAGCTGATGTGTTGAGAGAGAACCATTATACTATAGACAACAGAATTAGAAACATGTAGAGAAGACTTGCTATGAAACATGCAATAAAGTCTTAAAAGGACCCCGACCACACTCGGAGTCCTTTCAAGACTTCATTGCATGTTGCATAGCAAGTCTTCTCTAACAATGCACTAGTCAAAGATTTGCCATCCGACGGGGAGCCCAAGGGGGGCCCCCAACGATGCTTGAAGAGACATACCAATGAATGATACTTGTATGTGGCCTGTAAACTGCGCCAACTCAAGTGTCTCAACCAGGAAATGTTACTAGGGTTGCAGGACATGTGGAGGTAGGATGCTGTGCTGCTGTCCTAGAATGCCGTCCTAGATCACAGTACAATAGCCGAAGGCACAACACAGTGTCTGCACAGTGTCACAGGGTTTGAAATTTTTCTCTCGCCCTACGGCCTTGTTGCTTCACAACTTCTCAACAACTGCCAAGTTTGTAATCATAGCACACGTACGAATTTGCAGACCCATCGGGCTGGTGGCTTGGGCGACTAAGAGGCAAGGAGGGACTGTTTCCAGCCAATTATGTGGAAAGAATTTGAGCACCTTTTGTGGCCTTTGCTTCTGTCAACCTCTGTGAAACCCAGTGGAGCAAGACCTGCAGCTGTGAGCCATCCACAACAGACCGAAGACCTCGAGAATATTTGCCTGGATTCTGCTCCTACTCTAGTGGGTGGAAACTGTGCTGTCTGTAGAGAGCTGCTCGGAGAGCTGTGGAAGTATAAACGAGCACAACGGCGTATTCTGTCACCTGCCTAACATAACAAGTTTGAGTTGCAGCATTCGCCATCATAACTGAGCTCAGTTCCAGAAACAATGCCCAGGTAAAGTAACATCTCCAATTGGGAGAATGCAAAGATTGTAAACAAGTATAATATATTTAAGAGCAGGCAATTGGTATCGAAGTTCACAGCATGAGAGATGCTAGTATGCAAAAAGCAGAATGCTAGAAAAAAGAAAGAAATGCAATGTTATTCAGTTTTCTTTTTTTGCCGTGTTGTTTTTCGCACTGTTATCACAGTGCAGTATGGGCAAACCGTGCAGAAAAGGTAAACGTCTGCACGAAAGTCAGCTTGGCCATGTTATACCTTCAAAGCTCTGTGAAGGTTGTGAACAAATATGCTTCACCTGCATTTGTCACGAGAAAAAGACAAATAGTAGTCATTAAAGTTTATTTTACCAGTATCATCATGTTATTTGTCTGTTCTTTCATATTTCCAGTACTCTCAGCTTCACTGTTTACAAATGAAGCTCCCGATTATGCTGAAGAGGTGTGTCCTAAGTTATTGCTGTTAAAGAAGAGAGAGGTTTTGTAACACTTCCTGTGGCAGCCTTCACCCCCTTGTCTTCACCTTCAGTACAGGCACACCATTAAGAGTGTAAAAAAACTAGTAGACTAAAGCTTACCAGATAGCACATTAAACAGCGAAAGCTGGTATGCATTAGTGGCTGAGAGGTCTGGAGTGTCAGGCCTGTGTTGACGCTTGGTAGGTGACTACCCGGTTGGGCACCTCGCACACAGTCCCATTTTGCAGGGTGTCTTCCAAGTTGACGTTTCTAAATTCCCTGAGTTTTCCAGGTTTTCCCTGAGTGCATTTGTAAAATTCCCTGAGTGACGCACTACGTACTTTGTTTTATGTGAAAACAAGCTGACACAAAGCCGCCTGATGGTATTGCTCTTCAGTAAGCATGTTAAAAAATAAAAACAATGATTTATTCCTATTTGAATAGTAAGGAGTAGTGTTTATTTCATTTAAAAAAAGGGGAGAGATTAGCAAAATGCATAACAAATCCAATATCTTTGAAAAAATGCTAAAACATACTGGGAATCGAATTGAACATTTTGAAATACGAACTGAAAGGAAGATGCATGCGGAAACAAATATTTTCAAATGTGCGATATTTCTATCTACTGATAGTAACCGCAATGGTGTGGGCCCTGAACTTTAGCGTCACAAGTGCGATTCACTCTAAGCAACTCTATTCAGACGAACTGCTGATTATAGAAACCTTATAATTCATAGAAGTGAAAGAGCTATGAGGTGAAAAACTTCATAGGGTAAATGTTGCTTCCGGTTATGCATGCGTATTCAGCGTGTCGGGCAGGTACACATTTGGTTAAGTTGTACAAAGCACGAAGAAATTCCACGAGTTGCCAACCTGTTGACGCGTGTCAGGTTTTGAAAGCACCGTTCACAACATGAAGGCCACAGATACCAACTTCGAGAATACGGCGGCCGTCGCTGGATTCACTGAGTTTTTGTTTGATATCATGGAGAAATTTTATATTTACATTTGGCCCATTCATTCAGATCTGAAGAATTTTTGATCGAGAGAGTCCATCAGTGGAAGTTTTAAAGCGGACACCAATTCTTCCTCCCGCGTCTGCCCCAGAAAGCATGACATCAAGTAGCGATTTTTCACGCTCTGCTCTGAATCCGACCAAAAGCGAACCAACACATCCATTCGCTCTTTGTGTGCAACTTTGTTTAACGATTCGTCAAACACCACGAGGTGGGAGGCTTGGCTTCCTTCCGACATGAGGTTCCCCTTGAAGAAAGGTGCGAGGCCATAGACAATAGTATATCTTCCCTTGTCTTTGCCAAGCTACATTTTCTTGGCTGTAACTGATGATGGGAACATCAAAAGGAACAGAGAAACCAATGCCACGGCAGCACGGAATGATGTTTGTGTCATAACGGCACTGAGGCACCACATCACTTCAGCATTTATGACCTCTAAGTCAGTCTGAAAGATATCCTTTGCTGTATGATCGGATTGGATGACCGTCACAGTATTTTAAGCACTTGAAGGATGCGCAGAAACTGACAGCACTGGCCTGGCATTGGTCACAACGGTGGTCGGCAGTGTCAAAAATGAAGCTATAGAGGGTGTCCCGGCATTGGTCACAACGGTTGCCGGCGGTGTCAAAAATGAGGCTACAGAGGGTGCCCCCGTTAAAGTAATGGCCAGTCGGTGCTTCTTACTTTCAGCATGACTTGTCACCGCTCTTCTTCCCATGTTGCTGAGCAAAAACTGCTTTCTGCACAGCGCACAGTACGCTGCGTTCGGGTTACTTTCGACGGGCCTAATTCAGGCTGCAAACTGGCAATGTTTCGCATTCGTCCAGTCCAGGACGAAAGTGCACTTGTAGGCTGTCATGCTTGACACGTCACACACAGTTTGCCTGCGACACCACAGCAGTCAGTAAAACTAAGTCGGTTCAAAATGGCACAGCTAAGTATGGACAGAATTTGTTGCTTTGCTAGCATCGGCAGATCGCGAAAAGGCGCGAAACTATTTTCCTTTCTGACAAAGCTGCGCCACCTGCATCAAGTGCGTGCACCCCCTGCGGCAGAAATGGACGCTTCCATCAAGGAGATGCGCAGGGAGGAAGAGTTCATTTGGGACCATTGCAAGTTCTCACTAGGTCTTGGTTCTCACATCATTTTCTGCCGCCTTGTTGGAGCTGTCGCCTCGGAAACACAGGAAAACAAGGGGAGGCTGCTCGCCGTCTAACAGCGCACGTGCGAACCGTAGGCCACAGCGCCAGGGAAGCACGGGAAAGTGTCCGCTTTCGACGTAGTAAGCTTCAAAATTGGAGGCGCCGCTGGCGCCGCAAAGCTTTTTGCCGCCGTGCTGGGATGGTCCACTTGACAGCATAACGTTGGAGGCCAGCGGTCACTGAGGAGAGGATGCGTAACGCCACACTGGACAATCCGTGCAATGCCAGTCCGCATTGCTTACACGAGGCAGCATTATCGCGATTTTAGTTCCTTTTATGTAGAACTGCAGCTAATTTTCCCTGATATAAGCACAAATCCCCTGAGTTTTCCCTGAGTTTTTCCAGATTATCCAAATTCCCTGAGAATTCTCAGTTTTCACGGTTTTCCCGGTTGGTAGACACCCTGGTTTTGTCATGTCTATGCTCACGTGCATACTCGGCCTTCTGCTTGTGGTCTTTGTTTAGATCAGGGGTTCTCAGAACCCAGGGGCTCCGCAGGCTGCTTTTGTGCGTCCGCGAGCACCCACACTGGCTGGTCCCCCCTTTCCGTTATAATACTGGTGGGCGTGTGCGAAACAAACACAGTACCTGGTTTGTTAAAACTTATTTTTGAGCGTTAGCTCTTCCTCAGTTTCGTGCCGTCAGCGTCTGCGCCATCCGCAGCACGAACTTTCAGCAGCACGCCAAGACGCTAAGCGCCAGTAATGGCTCCACGTAGTCGTGCACGGCTGCGAAACGGTGTGTCTGCACACTTTTTTTTCTTTAAGCTATAGGGCTTGCAAAAAAGGGGTGTGCAAATGTTGCACAAAAATTTTCTGAACACGACCTAAAGAACTCTACAAAGACCTACAAAAGTGTCTAGGCGACGAATTGTGCGCCGTATAGCCGGCATGCTCTCACTGGAAGTCATTGGCGGTCACTTGTCACTTTTTCGGACGAACAGTTGCGCGCGCGCACCTGAATGCGAAACTACCGAACCGTTTGCTGTTCGGTTTGCCACTAGTCAGCCGGGCCACACGCGATGGCGCCGTTTTGTCACCTGTTATCTCCATTTGCCTCTGACCACTGGCTTTGCGATTGTATCGTTGTGAGTTAATTGCGTTGAGCTACGTAGGCGCCATCATGCCATCCCGTGGGGAACTACATAACATGGGGCGGGGCAGGGCGGGGGCATGGGTCTTATATTTGAGTCAACTTTTTTGTTGGCCAGCGAGGGGCGAGAGATGAGAGTTCTGCATATAGGCGGCAATATACAGTATATATTGCTGTTATAACCTTTGTATAGTTCTTTAGGGTGCGTTCAGAAAATTTTTGCGCAATTTGTACTCCCCCTTTTCGCGAGCCCTAGTTTAAAGAAAAAAAAGTGTGCAAATTATGAGTGTAAACACGGTACTTACAAAAGTGAACGAGACAGCAAGAAGAAAAAGCACGTATGGTCCATTCACAAGCAACATAGACCAACTGTGATGCTTGTGACGACCGATTGTGAGGGGGGTTCTTTGGCACAGGTTGTTGGGGTTCCTTTGGGCAAAAAAGTTTTGAGAACCCCTGGTTAGATCATGTGCCCTGCACACTTCACGAATTCCAGGACCCGCTTGCACGAATCAGATTAGACAGTCTAGTTCCCAGTGTTGTCTTATTCGAAGTCTAAACACTTTGACGGTTTTGATTAAAGTAAAGGTGTATAAATGGCTCACTGGGTCAGTGGACACCTAGCTCAATTGCACTGTAATGTGGTCGTGTCCACCTACAAACTAGTTATGCGCATCTCCTTTTCTCAAAATCAACGGAGGGCTTACATTACGAATAAGACGACTGGGACTTACCACTACCATAGCGCCAGGCTTCCTCCTTCCCACATGTAATGCGAATTACGCATAATTATACCCCCTATGTTTGGCTCTTTAACTAAGCTATTCCAGCTTTCGCTGCAAAATGCACGGTCCTTTTAATAAGTATTAACATTTGCTCAAAACTGGCTAGCCATAGCAATGAAAATGGAGTACACTGTAAGCAGTGCGGTTAGTTTCTACTATGAGCTAGTTGAAAAGAAATTGGGGGGGCAAAAAGCACAAGCTGGTTTGGGTGCCAAGGGGAAGCAAAAAAAGAAGCATAACTACGTTTCTTAGAGCCCAGTCAAGAAACTCTGGCTGGGAAGTGTTGGTGAATTCTGTCACTAAATTAGCTCATATTAATCCATTTTTCTTTACCAATTGAATTTGGCGACCACTCCATTTTCATGAAACTCCACTATGGCTGGGTAAAGAATGGCGCTATCTTCAAATACCAGCTATTGTACGTGACAATGCCAGTACACAAGTATAATAGGGAAAATACCACATATACCCACGTTTCATAGAGCAATGCTGCAAGTGCATCATCTTTGCACCAATATATTATGTAGTTTTCAAAAAATCTTTCAATAATAATAGCACACATTTTTTAGCACTTTCACTGATGTTATTATGCCCACATTGTAGATAGCCTGCCAGTATGCAACGTGCAATAAGATTGGAGCCAACTGCTTGTGTAGCACAGTGGCATTGCACACAAACCTTTTCACTTCTGCTAAGGTAGTGCTAACTGAAAACAGCTTTCATGGTTTAGGTGGCAGTGGAAGTGTCAACACTGGCCACCTCCCATTCCCTCTCCACTAACGTTACGTGGAGGCACAGGCTATTCTTACTTCCCAGAAACTTCAAAAGTTTTCTCTCTTGCTGAACGGAGCACAAGGGTGACCAATAGCAGTACACAAAGTAAATCTTTTCATTTGTTGACTATTCAACTTATACTTTGTCAATCTTTATGTTGAGCTTGTGGAATAACCAGCATTATGGTTAACCATTACTTGCAATTGATGTTTAGAATCCTGTACTTCTATCTCACTGTGTTTGTCCAGTCGTTTCTATCCACTGCACAGGTGGCAGCGAAAATGTGGCAATTTGTCTGCTTAATATGAAATGCACTGTGTGAAGTTTCTAAGACTGCCAGCAGTGCCAGTTGATGAGCGCGTTCACAGCCTGGTCGCCTGGTCTTTCCTTGGGAATGAGTCTGCATACATTTTAAAAATTTTTGAGTGACGTTCAGTGTAAATTGGCAGATGTCCAGCTGTCTGCTTGAAATGGTGGCAACATATGGTACGCATGCGCACAGTGTGAATTTTATGGCATTTTATTACAAAACACTGGTGGACATAAAAAATATGAGCAGGTATGACACTGCACCCTTCCAAACCTAACCAAATGAATGTCCTAGTGCTTCTTGAACTGTTTCAGGATGGCCTCGTACTTGGATTTGCTGTTGAACCAAAGAAGGAAGGGGATTCCGAGAGATGGCAGGGTCATGACAGCAAATGCCAGCCAGTCAGTCTGGGAGAGAAAAAAAAAGAAGGCAACGCTCAATCACTATCAAAGCAGACACATGGCTAAATGTTTCAAAACTGCCAAGTCATTAGTGCCATTGCAAAACAGAAGAAATGTAGTTTTGTTCACCTGCACTATGCGTGAGGTCTTGGTGAAGCTTTGTTTCCAAAGCTAACCTTCTGCAATACCTTGGTAGTTGACTAGCATTAAGCTACTGATTACAAGTCTGTGCATATATAGTTTCCAATAATGCAGCTGTATCTGATGAGTTTGGCAAGGATGCACATGTATACAGAGATTTCAGGGCACATTTAACAACCCCACGCAGCCACAATTCATCTGGAGTTCTCCAATAAAGTGTGCCTCGTTGCCTTTGCGTGGGGTTTGGCACACAAAAATCTTAATTTTGGGTTTTGGTATTAATGTACAATTATGTACATACATTTAACTTATCCAGCAGGTTAAGGACTGATAAATATATGGCAGGTATGCAGTTGCCAAGGGTTTTTTTTTCTGTTTATTTCTGTTCAAGAAACAATTCAAGATAACAGATTCAAGAGCACATCTATGGACATGTTTTGCATCTTCACAGTGATTCCAGTTATTACTATCTGTTGTAGACAGTAACACTTACCACATGGGGCGAGAACTTCCTGTCAAAGTCGCGCACTGGGATAATTCCACCTTCCCCTGGCTCAGCTGTGTGGGCGTACTGCAAAGAAGCACAAGGAAAAAATATCTTCAAACATGCAATCGAGCAATCACCGCACTTTTAACAGTACTAATATCCCTTTTATGCACTCTGCTGAATTTATGACAAACTGCACACAAAATGAACGTAAACAGCTTCCATCACTTTGCAGAGCTTTTTTAGCTCATGAACAAAGGAATTATGACAAAAGCACCTCCAGGTGGCTTCCAAAATGAAATATGAAAAATTAGGAAATTACAAAAGCTTGGAGGAATGACTCTAAAGTTATACAACATTCTTTTAGAGCTTCACTCTTCAAACATAATGCAAGAATTTTTCATTTTACCACAGTGTCATTGTACGGTCTGCTCAATTGACAATCCTAAGGGGGGCTCAGTGCTCATGCTTGGCAGTAAAGTCATCATAAAACCAACCCCTGACAACTTCGCAAAGACTGCTACCTAACGTGAAGCCAAAAGATTAATTTTGACAAAGAGCGTACATCAGGGCTGACACATGCAACACCGTTCTATGCTCAAGAAGCACCCTATAATATGTGCTCATACTTCTCACATGCAGCATGGTCTGTTGTTGATAGCAATTGTTGATAAATTTTTCTTCCGACTTGATCACAGGGTCTAGCCAGGTTAGTCCCAAGTCGCTAGTAGTACATGAAACATAGCTGACCTGTCATATTGTGATCTCTGTGTGATAAGCTATTTAAAGAGCCCAGAGTCATCCTGGGCCATGCTGTGTGACCCATTATGTGCCGTCGGCATTACAATTGCCTCTTGAAGTTGAAAGGAGCCATCGTCCTCACTCATACAAGTCTTTCATTTATGCTACACCAGTTTCACTATGGGCGCCAGAGTTTCACTATAGAACGGGTTGCAATGATGTCACGTCACATGGTCACGTGACCTCCCTCGACCAATCAGGGAATTTTGTGATGGAGCAGCCAGGAATTTTCTGTGAGACAACAACCTAAATGCTATTGCATTCAAACAGTTTGTTGCACCGTGAGAGAACGTATTAGTTTAACACCTGAGCTAAGTTAACCACCTAAATATGTGGTGCTGCAGGACTAACCAGTTTCACAGGTAGCTGGGTTCTTCCGCATGCTTTTCTCGCCCAGTGTTTTTGAATCTGCCATTGTAATTGTTTCCATTGCGTAGGGGTTATTTTTCGTGCACTGGCTTCATTTGTCACTTACGCAGTCCACAGAGTTCTATGTTGCGCATTACAACATGCAAGTGGAGCAGCAGCTACAGGTGCAAGGCTCGACTTGACTTTGTATATTTTACCCTCAGTGTACACGGCACATTAGAAAGGGGAGGGGCAAAAAACAACAAAAAGGCAAATCATGCCAAAAGTTGAACTAATAACGAAGACATTCGAAGCAACGATGAAAAATAATGCATACAAATAATGGTGGTACCACTGGAACTGTTACATGGTAGCACAAGTGATGCACGTGGATTATTCCAATCTTTGCTAATCTTGGCAAGGAATGAACATGAATAGCTGAATGTGTTGCAATGTAGATTGTTTACTTTCTAGCTGCGGTTAAGGCGAGATGAAATGTATGGTGGCGTTCAGTCAAAGTAAACGTAACTATGACCTTTGATAGAATATTTCATGAAAAAGACAAAGGCGAGATATTTTTCTGCAAGTGGGCAACAGCGGGAGAGACCGGTACAGTTGGTTTGGAGCACGTGCGGACTGCTCTCATTTAGGCAATCATCTCACTCACGTGACTAACACAGAGTCGGCAATAATTTTGGAGTGATTTTTACTGATGCGCGCACTTTGGTGAGCGTCTGTTTTTCTTTCTTTATGTCATCTGTACACAATCCCCAGCTTTTTGTGAGTGCAGAAGGGCTGCTATCGAAATTCATCAACACACTATTACTCATTTTCAAACGCATTTATGAATTCAATGTTGCAGCCATATGACCATGCTTGAATGCATGCTAATGAGTGATTACATCCTTAATTCTTTTAAGGGGGGACGTGGCATTCGGGATCAACTTTCCTATTTCTTCATGGATTGTGATAAAAATTGGCAGGGTTACTGGTAATGTTTCTGTGATGTCACCATAAAAATTTCAAACCAATATCTCAACAACTTTTGTATTTAAGAAATTTTCCTCCTTTTCATCTTGTACCAGGCTTGAGCGACTTACAAAATAAGATAGAAGACTTCTTCAAAGTGTGTAGCATTCCAAAATGAATGGATGAGGTCGTGACATTCTTAGATTTTTTTATTTACAATGTAAAAGTTTTTAGTTTTAATATTTTATGAGCAGACATTACAATGGGCACCTAAACAGTGAACAACTAGTCGAATCAGTAAGTCAGCAAACGGGATGCCGGAAAACCAAGAATGTCACGACCTGAAACATTTCTCAAGGAATGCAGCGAAAAAAACCGTATCAAAATAGCCCCAGCGGTCGCGAAGAAATCAGTGGAACAATCAGAGCAAATGACAAAAAAAAACAGTTTTGAGAAAATGGCTTCCGAAGTTGCACCTTGTATTTCACTCATCAAAAGGCACCGGGGTTGCAGTCTTTTGTGTCCTTTTTAACACGGGGCTTCTTGGATGCCTTGCCTCGAGATTGAAGTGCTTTCGCTGCCTTTCTTTTCTGCAAGGCGTCCTTTTCCACTGCTCTGCGAAGAGCATGTTGGCCAGTTTGCAGCCCAAGTGTCGAACAGTACTCTGTGTAAGCACGGCGGGTCCCTGCATTGAACTTGCAAACCGCTTCGTTGAGAGCTGTCTCTGTTGCAGTCAAAGATGCGTTTTTATCTTTTGGCAGCAGCGACCAAATTACTGAATGAAGCAGCCGCATTCTGGGTTTTTTTCCCCAGACAACGGCTGAGGAGCTGGACATCCGATAGCCGCCGGTAAACAGGCAACAATGCATCTGTGACATGCCTTGCAAGCTCGTACTTGTGGGAGGGCAGAGGTTTGCCCTCTGCTTCTGCAGCCTGGTGTTGGCACCAACTCTGTGGTCCTTGGGGGCAAAGCTCGTGACGTGGGCGTTCATCGGTAGATGTTACGTGATAAAAAGTTGCCATCACAGCTTTCTGCATGTCCTCAACGTTGTTGTGATCGTGCAGGGCCTTGCCATAATAATTTGTTAACTTCTTAATTAAAGCCTGAGTGAGGACACCTTTCCCACCAATAGGCCGACCCTTTTCGCCTGGTGCTCGTGGACGGCGTGGCGTCGTCGCGTGAAGTGCCAAGAGGACCCGCGACATGCGCGGTGCCTTAATCACTTGATGTTTCCGACACAAAACGCGGCTCCAGGTGCGCCTGAATGGTGCGCCCGGTGCTTGTGGACGGCATGGCGTCGTCGCGTGAAGTGCCAAGAGGACCCGCAACATGCGCGGCGCCTTCATCACTTGATGTTTCCGACACAAAACGCAGCTCCAGGTGCACCTGAATGGTGCGCCCGGTGCTCGTGGACGGCGTGGCGTCGTCGCGTGAAGTGCCAAGAGAACCCGCGAAACGCGCGGTGCCTTCATCGCTTGATGCTTCCGGCGATGCAGAGTGCGAAGTAGAAAGTTCAGAAGAGTCCCCCGTGCTCGCACACGATGTTTCGTCCGCGTGTGAAGTGCTCGGCAGCGGCTCTGGAGCAGCGCCACCAACAGTCGTAGCCGCGCACGAAGTACTCGCCTGCGAGCCCGTAACTTCGTCAGTGCGCTGCACATCAGAAGTAATTGAAGCAGACGACTTCTTCTTCACCATCCGCAATTTTCGCTTACGGGTGCCATAGGCACGCGCCGTCTTGTACTTCAGAGGTCGCCGACCCATGACCGCCAGTGAAAGCCGCTTCCGAAACTATGCTCCGCGCGTACTGACGAACATGGCAGCCGCGTAATCCGTATTCGAAACTAAGCTTTGCGCAAGAGACAGTCACGGCGAGCCGAGGTTCTCTGCTCAAATGACTAAACCCCATCGTACACGACGAGCAGCGGAGCCGCAGAGTCGAGAGGCACGCGTAGCAGACGACGCACCCGCCAAGGAGACCAATTGCGCAGCGCGCTGCTGTCACGTGACGTGCGGAGCCAATCGGAAATCACCGCGCAACCGTGAAACTTTTGCTTTTTATGCGTTTGTTTCCGCTCTGAGGAGACCGCTGAAGCGGGAAATTTGAAGTCGGAGGAACTTCCATAGAGACCAAGATGGCCGCGCTACGTTGGGCGGTTGCCGAGAGATCGGGGCTTGAAAAGCGGCGTTTTTTCGCTACTTGTAAGAAATTTTCCGCCACCCTTGATCATCAAAACAATGATTTGGCGCACTTCTTGATGGTTTTCGACGATGAAAATTTGTAATCACACAAAATATGACTTGTAAAAGCAGAAAATAAATATTTCAAAAAATCGCTTTTTTTGACCATTTTCCACGAGTTGAAAGCCGCGTCCTCCCTTAATTCCATCAATAGATACTGTAGCATGGTCAGAACAGTGCAAGCAACATGTAGAGATCATGGGTGGTGTATGGCTTTTTGTTCTTTCCATCAGACTGTACAGTTAAATTTTTTCTTGTCCAATACAATAATCAAAGATCACTCATGTTTTTCTTGCCTTCAAATACTGTTGCCTTTTGCATATGCCTGAAGAAGCCTTTCGTTTATCTCCGTCTTTACTTGAAGAGGTAAACAGTCTACCGGGCCTTTCTGCGAGCGTTGCTAGCCCCATTAGAGCAAGACAGCTCAATGTTCACAACAGGATGCCATTTTTTCTACCAAATTATTTGTGTTGATGCAAGTACTCTGCTAGCCAAGGCAAAGATTTCAGGTGTACGGTGTACAGAAGTACCACTTAGGGCACCAAGGGTTATAAGCGAGAAAAAGAAATCTTGAGGTGACCACTCTAAAGCACTTGGATTCAAAATTATGGAGCAATTTTACTGATGATGTGTGAAAAGTTTCCATCCTATCAGCCGCAAAAAAAAAAATAAAAGTGCTTGCTATATTTTGCAATGTTAACAGAAGGAAAGCACCCATGTACAGCTAAGCCTGCTAGTTCCATACATATTTCACGTCCCAATTTATTTATGTGCCTATAAGAAATAGTAGGCACAATTCGAAAACGCGCATCACATGCAATGACACGCTGCATTGAAATGTCATGTCGGAATGTAGCTTTTCACACTGTCTAGGAGAATTTATTTTTGCAGCTTGGGGCATTCTTGCAAAAGCCCTGGTATTGCTGCACACACCAGAGCAGGAATGGGGGCATTTTTCAAGCAACGTCGCATTTTTCAATGCCGAGTGTGACGCGAACCACGTATGCCCTCGCACCAGGAACTTCCAATTCACACAGGCTTTCACGACAAGTGGCACAATGTATTCTCTCCAAAACAGCGGCACACAGAGCCTATATTGCTTAGAAGCAAATTCCTTGTGCTTTATACTTTTGATGAAGGCTGTACATAGCATATATAGCAGAACGTAATGCTGCTGCTTGGGTCAGTGTAGCAGCAAGCGCAAGTGATGGGCATACCTGGATCTCTTGGCTGTCCTCTGACGTCCGGTACGAGACTTCAGCACTGGTGAAGTTGAACCTGCCAGGCGTCAGGGGCCTGACGACAACGGTGTGAGTGACATTGCTGCCACTGTGGATTTGTAGTCAAGGAGAAAGCATGCATGCACAGCACACCCGTTGGGGTAAGGAAAGAAATACGTTTCGAGACTGTCAAAACAGCATTCAGTAAATTGACAATCATATACTGTGAAATTTGGTGCATTTCCAACAAAAGAAGCTGAACTGAGTTCATCAACAACACAAGCAACAGAGGAAATAAAAGTTAATTGTTCATTTATATCCTCTTAATTCACTGGATTTATTGTTGAAACAGCAACAGCTTCTTGCCTTGCAAAACTAGAGTCTCCGTTTGCTCTGGTTTTAAGACAATATCTAACAGACGTGTGTGGTTGCTAATGCTCACAATGATAACTAGCAAGTGTCACTGTATGCCAAAAACAAATGACAAAAAACAATTACAAACAAAGCACGACAAATGCATTAATTGCAAGCTGCAACTGAAAAGCAATCATGCTTTTTTTCTCTTCTGTTTGGCTCCCAAGAAACGCTATGCAGAGAGAGACAGGCAGAGGATACGGAGCAAGCCTGTTAAGTTTGAAACTCAGCAGGCCACTGGTGACCTGGAAATGCTGGGGATGGAAGGAGTTGTCCACCACTTTAATGTCCAAGGCCGCACTGCGTGCAAAGCAAGGAAAGCAGCACTGTTTAGGTGAAAGCACCAAAATCCCCACTTGCAACAAGGACCAAATACCTCTGTCACATTGTCATTTCAAAGGCCCTTGAACAGGTACTCAATCGACTCACAAGGCCAATTGAGTGCTCGTACACATGCAGCTCCGATGGCCATCGAGCCAATAGCATATCGAGTCAATTCTATCAAGTCAACGGAGTTGCGGAACTCTATTGAGATTTCAAAGGCCTTCAAGCGGCGACCATGCGCCCTCTCGGACGCACAGTCGCCACTTTCGTTTGAAGAATATCACTGTAACGAATAAAGATTTAGTTTTTAACCTTTCAAGGTTAAAAACATACCCACAAAACATACCCACAAAATTATATTTCAGCAACGATGGCGCCACAACGTATTGGTGTGAGATGATGGAATTTCTCGACAGCGACAGAGTTTGCTGTGTAGCAGCGGCAAAACTCCAAGTTAGATAGCGATTGGGATCGTGAAGGCTCTCAACTCAATGCCTTTGAAAGTCCCAATGCGACAGGGGTACTAATTTTCTTTCGAACAACAAAACCCTTGCCCTGCCTCCACTTGCTCTTCACAATCAAGGAGCTGCAAAAGAAGACTACTCTGTCGCTACTATACGGCTCTACATGACTTGTCTAGAACAAGTGGCAATGATCTATCGCAGCGCCTTCGATTGCATCCTTGAAGATGAGAAGCAGTCAATGGCCTTGTCGTCTATGTATGGAACTATCAATCACAAATGTTCATGTGACATGGCATTCATAGCACCAGCTGCAAACGTTTCAGGAAGAAAAAAAAAAGCTTTAAAAGGACTAAAGTTTCTTCTTAAGCCAGAGCCTGTGTACTACACATATTGCACACTTACACAAAGAAGTGCAGCTCGCACCATTCAGTTCAAAGCCGCATGCTTAGGTTGTGAATTTTTTTATTAAGACCATTCTATGTTGCTGTGCTATTCATATTATTGAGAACTACTCTTACTCGTCATGAAATATCATCAGCTTCGTACAGCTTAAATATAATTATTAGATTTTAAACTAGAAAGACAGCTAGTCAACTACTGCACTGCAGAAGAAAGTTCTTCAAGCAGCAGTACCCAGGAGCAAAGGACATGACACAAACATTACACTTTCTTAAGCAGTTTTACCCACTGCAAGCTATCCAGTTCAAAAAGTTGCATGCCAGTTTCTTTTCCTTTCGCTCTCCACCTTTCGAGTGATTGTGTGATATTCGCTGTGTTGTAGGAAAACATACAACAGCCAAAAACCAAGGAACTGTACACATGAGCAAGCAATGACTGCATGTTACCTGCCACCAACATTGTAGATGTTATAGTCAACAACAATGTCCCTGCCTTCGACAAGATATTTGTTGAGTATCCGCTTCTGTACAAGTAACCGTGCCTCGGTGGCCTCTTCCTCTGCTGCGTGGACCAACAAGAGGCAGAGAGCACCAGCAAGAATTCTTAGCATCTGCAAAGACAAAAAAGAAGGTGGATGACAGATGGCTTCAGCCTCCTGATGATTCTGGTGACAAGGATGGAGCTTAGTCTACAATTCAAGCAAAATCATACGACTTTCCAGTCAGAAAAACAATGTGAAGCTTGCTTTTTTAAGCACCCACTTTACTAAAGTTTAAATTTGGCTGCTTTGAGCATCCGCCTCACATGACAGAAGTGCGTGGTTCGACCCCCAGTGCCGCCAGGTAACCTCCGGTGGTACAACAGGCACATGCTTTTCCCCATGCTTGGTGCTCAGTTCCCTTGGGGTGAAATGCTTGAAAAATGGGTCATCGACCCCACCCTGTGTAGACAAAAATGCCTTGTGCTATAGCGTTCTTTGGCCAAGCTGCCCTCACGCCATTAAGATACATCATTATCACCATTAAATTTGGCCGCCATTCTGCGCATCACTAAAGAGCAGTCCACTTAAGTACAAACTCCATGTCAAGCCCTGCTCTTTGCTGTGCTCTCTCTCCTCTTGATAATGAAAATGTTGAAGCATGCTGACATCTGGCAAGCTGCTTGCATGTGGCTTTACCCTCAGCCTCCTCATTTCTTTCAAATAGAAACAGTAAACAAAATCGCATAGAATAGGGTGAAGTGTGACACGTTAGGTGACATTGGGCACACAAAAAACTGGTCGGACACCAGAACTTTCTAAATGGGCACTTTTGAACAACACTCAGCCACAGAAACTAAGGTGACTGGAGTAGCCTTAGAGGTGCAGAGTCCATGGAACACTTATTCCTGTGAACAACATCACTATCACGAAAATATCCTTTCGTACTAAGCTCTAGGTGGCACCCGGTTACTCCTCACAAAGTGAGAGAGGTAAGATACATTACGCCTGGTTGGCTGCCCTACTCGTGAAGAGAGAGATAAAAGGATGGGGTGAAAGAAAAGAAAAGTGGAATCTGTCGTGTCCAGCGGACGCTATCGAGGACATGATTCCGCCGTGGCCAATAATAATGCAAGCTACTTGGCGCGCCTCACGATAGGACACATTCAAGCGGCATTCCACAAGTAAGCAAAATACAAACCCCCAAAGAGATTTCATTGCCTGAATGACGCTATAACTTCAAAAAACATTATCCAGGTCACATGGACCATACTTTCTAGCAATATGTAATAGCGTGAAAAGAAATTGCCGGTAGCGCGACCACAAAATCGTGCACGTATCCGTGTTTTTGTTTTTTCTATTCCAATTGCAGGTTGAGGATAAATGCATTTTCTCGTTGTGTTACAGGTGAAATGTTATTCGAAAACCACTACACGTGAGTAGCATTAAACCGGTTGCTTGTGTCAATCGTGACTCAAACAGACCGCCACAAAAGATCCTGCACAAGAGATGCACTCAAAATTTACCAAATTATTTCAAGCTCCTGGTGCGCATGCAGTTTTTTTTAGTTCACTCGCTCAACACAAGAGACAGAAAACGCCAATGTCACATACGTTCCGTGCTACTACAATCGACGATAAAGCGTGCAGTAACCAAGTAAGTCTAAATTTATCCAGCAGTTCTAGCTACCTCTTTCCCAAACTCCGCAAAAGTTTTCAAACTAAAGTACACTCTGAAGAGGTTATCACAACCTGACAGCAGACACTTCTACAAACGAGTAAACATAGCGAGAACGGGCATGAGTGCCGGGTGAGAGGCGAAACCTGAAAATAAGGAACGCGTGTTCGGAAATCTTACCGTGCAGTGGATTATTAGGAACAAATATAAGTATGCTCGTTGAGTAGCCGAGCCTGGGACAGCGGCTAAAGACGCGAAAAAGCGCGTGTGATCAAGAGAGGTAGATACATACCGTGACAACGTGTACAGCGGATCTTGAGCGAAAAGACGACGCGTTTGTTTCAATGTTGCCAGGTGCTTTGCCTACTCTGCTAAACAAGTACAGTTCTCATTTGAAATGACCTTACCGTAATTTAACAAGTTTAACTAAACGTAACTAAGATATTTATAGATACTCAAGATTGAAAATTGCACTAAAAATTTATTTCAAAGCACAAACTTTATTTCGCGAACACCTTCTAAAACCAGATTTCTTCTGCGCAAAAATAATTTCTTGCGGCGTATATTTATAGTTGTAACAATTTACTATAATTATACTGCTCATTTTACAGTATAGTTATTTAGACGTACACTTAGTTAAGTCCTCCATCACCTGCAAGCAGTGGGGCGAGTGTCGTTCCCCGAGAGGGGCTCTCGGAGCGTGTCGCCATGGCAACCACAAAAAGATGGCAGCTTCTGCTCCGCAACCATTCCGATCCGCTGGTGTCTTCCTCAGGTTGTCTCCTTAGGCGCTAGCAGAGAAGAGCTCAAACCTGCACCTGCTCAAGCCCGCAGCTAGCGCGCAGCAATAACCGCGCCATGAGGGACAAACAGGGTGAGTGCGTGCGCTCTTTCGCTTTCCGCGCGCGATCGGCGGAAGAAATATTGTGCGCACCAGCGCGCGCCGCCGCTCCCCCTGTTTGTGCGGATCGTCGTACGGTTTCGGGCGGCGATTCCGAAACGTGATCGCGGCAAGCGCTTCGTGCGCGCCGTGAAGCGCGCTAAGGCGCATTGCTCTGCATGCGCCCGCATCTCGGTGCACACATTGAGAACGAGAGGCGTTCTTGATCGAAGGAGTGTACAGGAATGCGGCGTGTTTTCTTTTTGGGAGGAACCGGTGCTTCCTTTGGCACCCGCCGTTCGCCTTGAGACCGGAGCGCTCGAGATAGGCGGCGCGGTGGAGAAAAATCGTTTTGGGAAAATGCCAGTGGATCCTCCGAGGCATGGGACACATTAGTGACAGCTAATTTCTGCCAAGGAGGAAAGAGTCTGCTGCGACATGCGTCTGTCATCGCTGTTGCACGCCAAATCGATACGACACACTTGTCGTTTTTACCATGTGCCTGCAGAGCGGCCAGCAGACAGAACTCGCAGTGCGCGTCCCTCCTAGAGTGGAATCGATACTTGAATCATTCTGGGCCTCCCCGGCGATTCCATGCAACTTTAACGCATTCACCGAGTTTCGCGCACCACTTTGGCCCTCTCCATTCGGAGCAGTGTACTTACATACGGGCCAACACGCGCGTCGAGCTAGCCGAGCGCCCTGTCACGCCCACCTCGTCCGTTCGCCAGTTGTGGCTCCAGTCGTTTCACCTCGCGTGACGCTAGATGACGGGAGCTTAATTTGCTCTTGTGTAACAGAATGATTTCGAATGAGATTTTCGCCTGCGAGCTCGCGTTTTTCGTATGGCACGCTGAAGAGTACGGCAAAGCCCTTTATCATACGTTGATTAAAGAGTGTGTATTTTTTCTTTGCTAAACACATCATGAAAGTTTATGCGAACCTAACGGAACACATTTCGCTCCTTTTCGGATGAAAAAAGTTTAATTTGTTTATTAGCAATAACCGGCTGTGTTTGCGAAATTGTCGTTTATATAATTTTCAAGACGCGGGAAGGAAAAGAAGCCTTGGAACAAAGGCTTCCCGCATCTGAATGCAATATACAATGCAATTTTGTTGTGAATTTATGTGTACGGCGCTAGACGATTTTTACAACTTTCAAATCATGTAGACAATGCCGCGCATTCCCCCATGCGCAGCGCTGACCTCCTGAATATGTTATTTTTCTCTTGTCATCTTTGGGATGGTAAAAGAAGCAAAAAAAAAGTTGGATATTAAACGAGCCGAATGGAACGCATAATAAGGCACGCCTGTCGTCTTTGGAACCGGCTGCATTGGTGCGATTCGTGGTCATATTATTTTGGGATCGATATTCACGGTGCATAAGAATTTCAGGCTATAGCACTCCTACACTAGCCTTCTCTGGACAGAGGAAGCTTCTTAACTTTTTTTTTCTCCAAATTATCATGATTGATGGCTATAGTGAACAATGGGCGTTTGCTTGCCAAAACAACAGCATAAGATGCCTCAATACGACGCCGCAGTGATCCAACAAAAAAAAACGTTTTCTCACCCTCTGTATCGACTTGTAGTCGACTCAAGGAACTCTTTTCGTTGACTGATCTCATCTTCCTGTTCCGCGGTGCTATTCGAAGTAGATGTATGGTTGAAAGGTGCCGTTAGAAACGCTACCTTTCGCAAAATGTAGTATATGTCCTGTAGCCAAAATTATCTGACGTCTTACAGATGCTCAGCTCGGGATTTTACTCCAACTCCCTCAACTTGACTACCTGATGCTTGGAAATAGTCGGATGTAGCCCAGTCGACATTTTCACTGGTAGATGGTAAAGCAGTTCATTCTCCCGCACAGTCACAAGAACTCGCGACCGTCATTCCACATTTGACACGACCACCTGAACTTCAGCCCATGTCATTACCGACGGATGTTGAGTACACCCGGCTTCAAAAGTTTGCGGGGCAAGCGAGTCGCTGGAAAAGGCTACTTCTTAGTAGCCTTTTGCGCACAACCAGTAAGTGACGGTGTGTGCTTTGCATGATACTGCAAATTTTAATTTCCGGTTACACACAATGACTTAGGCGAAGTTCTCTATACTGGAGTTTCCGTGCCCCGAAAACTTTTGACAACGGGTGGATACATCCATGAGTATCCCCCCGACTGTCTTCGTTCGCAGTGCCTCAAAGTGAATAAACCTTAACTAATCCGCTTAATTTTTTTAAAATTTTTGCTACGAAAAATAACCTATGTGGTTATCCTCCTGACCATACTCTTGAACATATTTCTGGCCAGATGTATAGCAGTACTGAAGCTATAAATTCTTCTCGGCTACGATGAGTTTTTACCATTCAAAAGTTTGCGGGGCAAGCGAGCATTATTTCACTACGCTTTTCCTTTATTCTGTCATTCTCAACGAAAAAGTGGGCCTCTGTTCTAACGTACGGGCCACAAGCCCCACAGGCTTTTCGACGAGTGTTTATTCGGCGCGTGAGATGTGCGTTATATTAAAGCGTTACGTACATACTGTATCATACTGTGCAGTTTCAGAAACTGGGCTCTATTCTGTTCTTCGTAGCATTTAAGCACTGCTCGCTTACCTTGCGTAAAAAAAAATTACAAAGGTAGCAGCTGGAATGCTGCAATAGATTAGCTTGAGAGATCCCGAATAGGCTAGCTGCATACAAAGAAAGCGATATATAGTGCGGTACAATAAATATGACGCGAGGGGTGCGTACTCGGCCAGCAGCTGTCTCAGCGTGCGGGAATGTTTTCACGTCCGCCGGCGCGCAAGTCGTGGAGGGTGATAGGAGAATTGTAGGCCGCGGGGAACGTAACAGCTGCACGCTATCGTAATGAAATGCGGCCTATCCAGTGCGTACGGCCTTGCCGTCCTTTTCTCGTTATTACTTGCAAAGGAGGGAATCTTTGTGGGTTTCTGGGACTGGGCTAGCTTTATTTATATAATACGCTTCAGGGTAAAGGTTACACTTGTGAATTGCGGACGTTGAGAGGAACGGAAGGTGTACAACACATTGCTGTGGAATGACGTCTTAAAGACCGCTAAACACAAATTGAATCTAGCCTGTATTTACTGATTACCGCGTTGTACTGGTAAAGGGGCTAATTTTGTCGAAAATGGGATCTTTCATGGCCTGGAAAAGACCACAAACATTACATACACGTATCGCTGCCACAGGCCTCTTTCACGAGCAAACTTTTGTGACGCCAAGCGTTTCTTTTTTTTCATTTTCTGTTTAACTGCTTGGCGTTTTTTTCTTCATTTTCTGTTTAACTGCGTGTCTCTGAGGCTAGACGAGACTGCCGTCCGCTACCATCTCTCCAATCACGGAGTCCCGGACGGACTTCACGTCATAAGCAGCGACACGAGTTTGACTCGAATGTTAGCAAAAAAAAAAAAAAATCTCTAACTTTAAATTTATAGGCAAAAGTACGTCTTTTTCTGCTCAGCGAACGTCAGCCATAGCCACAAAAACCCCAAACTTTGAATTTTAGAATTGGACAGAGTTGGGCTCTGTTGTCCTCAGAGCTTCAGGAGGTCCCGTGCGTCAACATAAACAAACCGTGGGAAAGCTGGGGGTGTCAAGATTTGAAGCCGTGGCTGATCAAACAGCAGTTACGTAATGAATTCATTGTCTTTAATTACCTGGTCCGTCCACTGATTAACAAATTTCACGCATTAATTCACTCGGTGCGACACTGATACGTCGCAATAATTATTAGACCTCTTGCGTCCCACGTACCCCCCTTTGTCCAAAGATTGTAGCTCAGGGGATTTACTTCGTAGCCACACCTATAGTGGCTTGTAATGCATCTTTAGTGATCAGAATCTACTGAAGGTAAGAAGACTTTTGGTCGTACACCCCTCCAACAGGTAGGACTTACCACCAATGCTACAGGAGCACCATTACGTGACTTAGAAGCAAAACCCCCGGGGCTGCAATCTTTTTACAAAGGCTTACATCAGTAACCGCCGGAAAGCTTTTTACAAAGGCTTACATCAGTAACCGCAAAGGAAGAGAACTAAGAATAATGGTTGAGCAGCGAGCCGACGCGAATATGTAACAAATAATAATAATAATTGTTTTTTTTTTCGGAAAAGAAATGGCGCAGTATCTGTCTCATATATCTTTGGACACCGGAACCGCGCCGTAAGGGAAGGGATAAAGGAGGGAGTGAAAGAAGAAGGGAAGAAGGAGGTGCCGTAGTAGAGAGCTCCGGAATAATTTCGACCACCTGGGGGTCTTTAACGTGCACTGACATCGCACAGCACACGGGCGCCTTAGCGTTTTTCCTCCATAAAAACGCAGCCGCCGCGGTCGGGTTCGAACCCGGGAACTCCGGATCAGTAGTCGAGCGCCCTAACCACTGAGCCACCGCGGCGGGTTCCTACCTTATTCAGTTACGTTTTTTATTGGCGCCTGTCACTAGCTACGTTACACCGGTGATTCAGGTTGGGTCGGCTTCCTACACGCGTCAGTGAATAAAGGCACCTTGGATTGGGCCATTGCGAACACACGTTCCACTGATGGCTGAATGTGGCACCCGCAAACGCATCCTTAGTGTCGCGGCAAAGGGGTCCATTCCCTCGGCCTAATCCCTTCTTTAGTTCCGGTAATACGACGCGGTGTTGCTCCCGCGCCCCGGAGATCAGTGCACGGATTATCGGCTTAGAGGCAGGTAAGTAGCCAGCGCTGTAGGGATCAAGAAACTGCGGACAACGCTTTGCCGGGGGGCAAAAGGTTCGCCATTGCTCAGGATCACGCTGGAGCCGCGGAAGAAGATGCGAGGAAGGCAGTGCCACATGTTGCGCTGTTACGCTGGTATATGCTTCCTTATAAGTATACTTATGAACCGTATACTCTTTGATCGTGGCCGAAAGCCTTAGGACCGGCAACTGGTAGACATGATTTTCAGCGGTAGATGCAGCTAACACATGCCGAGGGTGAGACATTGTTTACCCTTTAGTCAACCACAGCAAATACCTTACTATGCATAGAAGAGAGTACGTTACCCATGGTGCCCAACGTCATTAGGCACACAACAAAGAAAACTATTAAAAGATTTCCACTAGTCTTTGGGCAGTCTAAACGATGCTTGAAAACGTTTTATTCAGCTTCTTATTTTACCATCAAGGTATTCGCGTTACATATAGTAGGGACAAGTAACATGAATTGAAACATTAAAAACAAAAGGTTATAATTCCAAAGTATAACAACAATACGTTCGAGCGCGCAATATTGACAAACACACTGAAACCGAAATAAAATTTGAAAAAACGTACAGAATACGAGATAAAGTGTACGTAATTGCATATGGCTGGCATCATTAGATATAAAGGTTGAATCAACATGTTGTTAAAGTGGCTGGGGTCGGTAATAGTAGTACAGTCGAGCACGATTATAACGAACCTGACGGTCACACGGATTGTGTTCGTCGTATATACTTCCCCTATTACAGCCAGAAAATACAGTCAGACAAAAATGACGCTTCTTTCTTTAATGAGTGTTGTGGGTGTCTGTTTCTTCAAAGCAGAGCCTGTCATTCCGCTTTCTAAGCTCTCCAGCGCTGTCATGCGCTGCCTGAGATACAAATTTCTACTGATGAGCCGCTTTAAATATCAACAGCGATTGGGGTTTTTACGGCAACTGATGGTTGGTCGGCATCCTCGTCTTCGACCCTCGACAAGTACGCAGCGGTGAAGCTACCCTAGCGCATGTGTGCGCAGGACGTACAGTATAGGAGTAAACATTGCGTAAAACGCTCGAGTAGCGTATCGGGCTCCAAATAAAGCGACACCTCGTCGCAGCTGCTGGAACCTTTTCGCGGAATTAAAGCCGCATCGACCTACAGACCACATGACAACCAGAACTTTACTCGAAAACCGTCGGCTACTGTCTCATTTCAGTTTTTTTATTAATCGGTGCGCACTGCTCGACCGCTTTACACAAGGGTGACTCAGACTATCTGCGCGCGCAAGCAGCGCAGGTGGCTGAGATCCGGGTGCAGGAAAAAAACGTCCCCGGAATATACATCCCGGGTAAAAAAAGTCCCCTGAGGTCCACTAGGAAAAAAAAAAGTCCCCAAGTGAAAAATTACCCAAAGAATGAATTCTTCGATCGGGAGCCCACTTGATAAAAAGTCGTCCTGTTTCTTTCGACTCTTCCTTGACTCTGAGAATAGATGTAAGCATTTTGCAGCGCCAGATGACACTATGGACATGCTGTGAAGGTCGTGCCAAGCACCAGCGGGCTTATGAACGCCCAGAATCTGTTCTTTGTTCAGTCACTTTCATGCCGGTAGGTGAAATCGTTGTAGCGTCCCAGTGGACATTAAAACTCCCGTGGACGTCTTGCGGACGTTCGGGACGTCCGCAGGACATCCAAGGGACTTCCAGTGCTCATTAGGGTACAATGTTGCATGATTGTTGGTCTTGTATCCTCCATCAAGAGTGGCCGAGTGGACGCCGCAGGAAAAAAAGTGGGAGGCGTTCGCCGGAATATTTACCGTGTTTTGGCTCTGTTTATCCACCTGTAGACACTGGAAACATATCATGTATCAAAGCAGTCTCTCGGGCAGCTTCTGCCATAAGTCTTTTGGGGAACGGTGCACAATTAAAGCACCTCTGCAGCCATTACGTTTAACAGCACCAGCGAGGACAAGTATCCCGTTTAGAGCGCACTGCATACCGGTATTGCACGTAACGTAAGATAAGCTGAGCACCAGGCCAAGGGAAGCTTGTTTGTACCATAGAGTTTCTTACTATTAACTAGAGGGAAAGCTGGCGCCCCGCCTATGCGAGTTTGCATGGAGCTTCCTCGAGACCACCTGTACCATCATGGGCGCTCTAAGCATCATGGGGCGGAGAGCTACCGACTGCACAACCACAACTTTTGGCCAAAAAATAATGCAAAGATAAACGTTGTTCCATAATCAAGAATGTCCTATTATTCAATATCCTGTCTATAAATCGCAACAAGTGAGCAGAAAAGCATGTAAATGCAAAGTCTGTCCAAAGTAAGCGATGGCTTGCTCTCCTATTGGCCAAGCATTGCAGACCACAAAAGCCAATATTTCGTGCTTAACAGGCGCACTTTTAAAAAGATATGTTTTTGAAATAACGTTTTCGCTTCAACATTTTAAAAGGTTTTGCTGCAGCATTTCGGAAAACAAAAACCTTTTATTGGCGTCGTGTGCTGTTGCGCTTTCGCTACTATGGCTTTTGCGCACTACTTTTACGCCGAGGTCGTCTGCGCGCGGACGCACCGTGGATACGGAATGGGACATCTCAGTAACGCCACTCTGTGTTCCTGAAGAGAACCTACTGTCCCGCACTTGTAGCTCAGTAGCTCATCGCCCCTTGATGCTTTGCGCGCCCATGGAGGTTCAGGTGCAGTGCCGCCAGCTTTCCCCTCTAGTTAATAATAATAAACTCTATGGTTTGTACCCATAAAAAAACCGGTGAGTATCCGGTGGCACTGGGGATCAAACCCCCCGCCCCTTTTCGCATGCGAACCGGATGCTCAAATTACACGCGGTTAGGGGAGGGACATTTGGTTGGCACCCGTTTGGGAAAATTTTTTCCTACTTCAAAAATGGGCACGTTTCTTCCGGGGATTTTTTTTTCGTAGACATTTTATTCGGGGAAGTTTTTTCCGGAGACGTTTCTTTCGGAACCCCTGAGATCCGACTGTAGGCAGGAGACGCACACACACCACGTGACCAGCATGCCTCGTGACTGGTATTCGAAGTTCTCAAATCGCTGCCATTGTTTGTTTGTTTGTTTTTCGCTTTCATCGCTGCCCCTGCCTTGCGCTTACCACGCTTCTGCTTTACTTTAGGTGCTTTGCCCAGCCGGCACGCACTGATTGACCTTGTATATACCCTAATGTGTTGCGCTAGGCCAGATGTTAACTACCATTGCCATGCCACGTTTTTCATTTTTTATATGGGGGGGGGGGGGGTCGACACTTCCACCTTCTTTGTGGCTGGCCGCGGGAGCTGGGAGACGTTATTTTGTGCGCACGCTAGCGAAAGGCGCGCGTTTGTCGACAGCGGAGCGAGTTTACGGCGCATTCTTGTTCGTTATAGCCGAGTAGTGCTGCCACGGTTGTTCGTTTTATACTTTGACGATACCTCAAAACTCGTTTGTGATAGGCGAGCGTTTGCTATAACTGCGGCCGTTATAAACGGGCTCGACTGTAATTGCTTGTGAAAGACTATTCCAGTCCGGACAATCTTTACATATTTTGGTCAGGAAGGGAAAAAAAAAAGAACTTTGTTTTTTACCGTGAAGTACCAGCTTTTTTGGGATCTGGTATCGCGTTTCTCATCACCGCTTTCAGCACTTTCAAGAGCTCCCGCGAACGGCGAGGTTGCTCTCAAGAACAGTGTCCACGATTCGATGAGAGTGAGCGAGTGAATGAATCGAGTGCATCGACCGTATCGTTAAACTGGATTAATCCAGCATATCGACCGTATCGTTTAACAGCTCCTGCTCTTTCTCTATCGCTTACTCGCTTAGTTTGCCATCTTAATTATAATGCACCGTCAACATTGCCTGTTGTGTACTGAAAGAGATGACGCGAGCAATGCTTCAAGAAGACCAAGCACCGACGCCAAACACTTGCCTCGTTTCTCTTATTTCCGACTCGCGCCAATCCATTGTGCTGACCTAGCAGTCTGCGTCAGCAGGTGCTGATCTTTGTGTCAGACTGTTATTTTATTTGCTTTTTTTTTTTGCTGTGGGGAAGTAGTCTTTGAGGCGATTCACACCTGCGTGTAGCAGACGTCGTGCGACTATAGTTAGGTCGATTCCCCCTGTCCTAATGCAAGGCAACTCATGTAGCAAATCGGCCGGAATCGGTCGCGCGACGCCCGCGACTCGTAAGTGTGAATGTGCTCTTAGTTTTAATGGGAAACCTTTTTCCTGCTCGGCGCGTTTTCCCCAGTGGCAGTTGAGGTTTTAAGGCTGATTTTCAGGAATTTTGTGTTTTTCTTCATTTTGTCACCACTTCGTTGTTTTTTTTATTTTTCGGAAGAGTGTGTGTGTGTGTGTGTGTGTGTGTGTGTGTGTGTGTGTGTGTGTGTGTGTGTGTGTGTGTGTGTGTGTGTGTGTGTGTGTGTGTGTGTGTGTGTGTGTGTGTGTGTGTGTGTGTGTGTGTGTGTGTGTGTGTGTGTGTGTGTGTGTGTGTGTGTGTGTGTGTGTGTGTGTGTGTGTGTGTGTGTGTGTGTGTGTGTGTTTTTCGGGGGGGGGGATACAAAGTAATCCAGAGATACTTTGTTGAATCATATCCAAGGTAAAAAAAGGAGAGAAAGGAGCTTTATTAAACGACCCAGTCCGGATGGATTGCTGGTTTAAGTAGGCGGGTTGAGGCTGGGGTTTAGGCCGGTATGGCGGTTGCCTGACGCGCTAGTGATGCCCATCTCCAAGAGTGGCCGTGGCGTTGGGCGGAATGTAGCATGCGGACTGGTCCAGCTCTCCCATGAGCAGCATACGTGATTGGGATCGAGGTTGCCTACGAGGCATGTGGGCTGGCTGAGTGGCGCGTGGATATGTACTTACCAATGTCGTAATGGCCCGCGCTTGTGACTTGTTGCTCCTCCCAAGTTGAGGGCAGATAATTGAGAAAAAATAAAATAAAAATGCGAAAACCGCAACTGCGTTTCAAAACTATGGCAACCAAAGCTGGTTGGTAGTTGGTTGCAACTCTTGACACCCGAACAGCGCGAAGACGACGAGGACAAAGAAACAAATACACTGAGGTCAGATAAACCTGGATGAGTTTTCTTCTATTTGGATCTGCACCAAACCCTGGCCAATCCCCCACCGTGTTTATGTGCCATCGCATTTGAGGCAAAAACAACAACAACAGCAACATACACAAGACGCTGGCGCCTCGTATATAGCGGGTCTCAATAGTACCAACCAACGGCGCTTCAGTTACATGCATAGATGGCTTGCGCAAAACAGACGCACGCAGGACAGAGAATACGGGAGGGGCGCAAATTTGCAACTGAGGTTTATTGGAGGCACTTACAGTTATACAATTATAAATGTACACATTATATATGCTGTATTGCTACACTTTATTGCACTTTTTGGTTTATGATTGTGTTAATATGCAATTATACATACATTACCAACGCTGGCGCGGAAGGGTTTCAGAGGGGAAAAAATGCCGATGGGAAAGCAATCGCAAAGCGTGACTTGGAAGAAACGGACTTCACTATTATACAGGCTTATTGACGTGTGGCTGACGCAGTCTGCACCGTTCTTCCTAATGCAGTATGCTTCGAAAGGGTCTCATTGGTTTTTCGTCTCTGTGTCATCTGCAAATTGATTAAATGCTGATTTCCGATTTAGCATTCCGAGTTCATTTAGATACGAATTAAACAGTGCAGGCCGCAATGAGGAACCTTTTGGGGCTCTTTATTTTGTTACCCTTAGATCGCTGTAAATTTCGCCAATTTCGACTGCTTGGTTACGATTCTCAAAGCAGCTTTTCAATAAAGACGCAAATGACACCCTAAATCCCGAAATTTCTAGCCTTTAGTATAGCAGATTTCTGTCAATAGCATCAGATGATCTAGTCAAATCTAAAAATAATCACAATCGAATTTCATTGTCGTCAGTTTTTCAGTGCACGAAATCTCAAGAGTTTTAAGCAGTGTTATGATGTTTCGTCCTGTCCTAAATCCGTATTGAGTAGAAGAAAGACGCGAGTTTTTCTCGCAAAAGTTGGCCGTTATTTTTACTAAATATTTATCTGAAATGTGAAGCAATATTCACAATAATCCTATGGCCCTATTATTCGGTACATCATACCTTCCTTCTTTTTTATGCCGAGGTCGTATTACTAGCTAACGTTTTAAGCGCATTTGGTGTAACACCTTATAATTAGCGCGTAATTAATAATTGTTAGGATTACCACTTTAAGTTTTTTAATGTTCTTAGTTACATCTGCTACTATTATACCGTCAAAACCAGGAGGCTTAATTACCAATCTGCATGTTACTTAGGAAACAGGAGAGATCTCTGTCGTCGACGGTAAAAATGCGGACTTCAGCGAAGCGCTTACATAAACTCATTTTCATAGTCGTACTACCGGAGGCAAAAGTGCCCTGGACACGCGACCGACATCAAAAGCATGCATCTTTGTTCTCAGCCGGTGGTTGCAGATCATACTCGTGGAGATGAAGCTAGGCATTGTACTCTATATATAATGTATGATAGTAAAATCATCCCAACAGCACTTAGCACCTATAAGCCAATATCATCAGTTGCGCGTCCTGGAGAATTTTTAATCCAACAGTACATCATTTCTTCTCAATACTTTAATGGAATTTTGGAAGCTATTTTCCTAAAATCACTTATTTGCCTAAAGTGCGCCTGAATTGTGTCACGAATGCCCCTGCTTCTTTTTCCTCCACATGAGCTGACCAAGAAGCGTCCAGGAGGGGGGGGGGGGGGGGGGGGGGGGGGGGTTATTGGCATATCTGCCTTGCTCTTGCTGCAATTTTTTTTTCGCCTTTCATACACTGTTAACTGAACCAAACGCTTGATCACTTGGTTAAGTGCCACTTATGCCTTGTGCGGTCTTCCGGTGTACGTGCAAATCGGACGGATAAAGCAGCGGCTTGTTCATGGCAACTGAACTCGCGCGGTCCTCCATGGACTTGCATGCAATTAACATTTTCCCAGAGGCCTTTCACTTGGACTCGGGCCATGACGAGAAAGATCAGGTCTGGTTGAAGGCCAACGAGGCTGACATGCAAGCTAAACGCAGTCCGCATGCGTTCGAGGTGTACGAGGAACGCATGAGCCGATTTTGCGCCCATGGAAGCCAGAGGGGGAAAAAATCCGTCTCTAGGCGAGTAGTATATTGTTACTGAAATGTTTCGGGCATATATCTGTTTGTTGCTTTGCGATATTTGTGTGATAAAAGGTCAGCGAAACGACCGTAAAATTAGCGGAGTCAGTAACGCTGTTGTTAACGCGAGCATAGCAACTTTCCCTGCGACGTGGTCGCAGAGGATAGTGCGTCAAAACGCCTCTCGCTAAGGCGCCTTATTGTGCTCGGTTTTGTCCACTGCAGGCCTGCTTCACCTCACTTCGCGATTTTCTCGTCTAGGGCTGAGCAAGGACACTTCATGCAGTTGCTGCCGCCGCGGTGGCTGAGTGGTTACGGCGCTCGGCTGCTGACCCGAAAGACGCGGGTTCGACCCGGCCGCGGCGGTCGAATTTCGATGGAGGCGAAATTCTAGAGGCCCGTGTACTATGCGATGTCAGTACACGTTAAAGAACCCCAGTGGTCGAAATTTCCGGAGCCCTTCACTACGGCGTCCCTCATAGCCCGAGTCGCTTTGGGACCTTAAACCCCCATGAACCATCATGTAGTTGCTAAACGAGCTGGATATTTCCGCGAATCATTGTACTGTTCGCTCGCGCTCAGTGCTGCCGGCACACTGCGTTATCATTTTCTTTATGACGCGAGATGCGACTTCCGTCAAATGATCGCAGTCGCGTGCAACTGCTTTCACTTTGTTCCAGACTGTTGTAGTTGCTTTGGCGCCTTAGCTCGATATGGTTCCTTGTTACCTTTAAATTGAACGCGGCCGAAAGCGTCAGTCATTCGACGACCGCCGGGCATGCTTGTTAATGCTATCGCCGCCGCCGAGTCATTCACTTCTTTGTGGCCCCAGTTCAGCCCAATAAGCAATTTCTTTTAGAAGCCCTTTTCGCTGCCTTCCTGACTGCCGAACTGCTGCCACCACTGCGTGGCAATATTATAACTCGTCGCAGTCAGTTACGTCTAGTGCTCTGTATTTTCCGTTCAATGGGACGCAATGGGAAATACGAGTAAACAGCCGCCGCGGTGGCTCAGTGGTTATGGCGCTCGGCTGCTGACCCGAAAGACGCGGGTTCGATCCCGGCCGCGGCGGTCGAATTTCGATGGAGGCGAAATTCTAGAGGCCCGTGTACTGTGCGATGTCAGTGCACGTTAACGAACCCCAGGTGGTGGAAATTTCCGGAGCCCTTCACTACGGCGTCCCTCATAGCCTGAGTCGCTTTGGGACGTTAAGCCCCCATAAACCAAACCAAACCTGTAATAAACAAATTAAGAAAGGCCGAAGAATAGCTAACTGGTAGTCGCACTTCGCAATATCCTGCAGTTGCGGTACGCAACTTGAGTGAACACCTGTTAACTCGAGGCTCACGAAAAAGAAGGGAGAGACGATCAATGACTTCTAGCAAGACTTACTGTATACCACAAAGGGCATGTTCAGGGGACGTCTGACCGCCCGCACCCTTCTCCCGCTAGCTTAAAAGCGGTCTGCCTCAATCGCTGTCATATGCGGACACGCCGAGAGTATACTGCGAGAATCAGGTAAATCTATTGAAGGTATGGTTGCGATTTGCCTGAAGTGGCCTGGAAGATAGTGGCTGTGGTCCGGTACTGTCGATGCCAAAAGACCTCTGGATAGCGCCTGCCAGCGTGGTGGGGTAAAGAAAGTCAACGGTAAATGAGGCCTGGTTGCCATATTTAGGAATAGCTCGCCGGAATAGCTTGGGGTGGTACGTTTACCTGAAGAAGCGACGGCAAGGTCGTAGTGTGTTGTTGTACACGGTAGCACCCCGCGTTTCACCTGGAATGAATGTCCACAAGAAAAGAAGGAAGCAGTTCGCTTCAGTTTTGAAATTCTCGCAATACGTACCTGTCACGCAGGGCGAGTGACCCTGAAAGTGCACCGGGCAGGCGCGTTGATCGCTGTTCATTACAAGTTTCGCTACTTCAGAGAAATGAGCTTCCTTTGCAGGAAACGACCATTGACGAGTTCCGTGTGGGAAGGGTTCCATCCTTGCATTTTTTACAGCGACAGCTGTTAAGCGCCAATTCCTGCAGCTGGTTTCGCGTCGTCGTTGTCGTCGTCGTAGTAGCGGTAGTAAGTCGCAGTCGTTGGCGTAACCGGTGGGTGCGTTGCCATGGGAACCACTTGGAGGGTGGTTACCGTGGAAGGAGGAGGGTGTGACGTGAGTGGAGGAATCCGTAGCCGGAGGATGGTTACCACGAAAGGAGGAGGGTACGGCGCGAGCGTAAAAGGGCGCAACCTATGGCTGCTTGCCACGGAAACCAGCTGGACGGTAATTACTCTGGAAGGAGGAGGAGGAGGCTTAATTTGGATGGGGGACGGCATTGCTAGACCGCAGGAATGCGGAACCGGTTCGGGGTTACCACGGCAACCATCCGGAAGGTGGTTACCGTTCAAGTAAGAGGGAGAGTATGGCGAGGAATGTACAGTCATGGACAAAAGTTTGCGGTATGCAGATTCGCGAAAAAAAAATTTATTTTGGAGCGCTCACTCGAAGATGTTCAATGAAATGCATAGGGGGATGAGGATACATTCGTGCTACATCTGTTATACGGATTCTATTTGACTGGCTAGCGAAGAAACGCAGAAATAATTTTTTTCTGCGAATCCACATCCCGCAAAATTTTGTCCATGACTACTTACAACGATCCAGCTACGGCAGCTGCTGCGAAACGCGCTGCCCGTGGAGGAGGTCAGTGGCTGCGCCGCGCGCCTAGAGCGGCGGAGTGGGGAGAAGAGCTACTCGGAAAGCGATGATGTGCAGATAACTCAAAAGCGCGCTCTAAAGCTATACGGATATGAAGTCGCTCTCATATTCTTTACCTCAACATACCGGGGAATATAACTACCTTAGCAGCTGTCACGCTGCAATGGTAACCGCCCCGTCCATTTTTATTACTCACTCATCCAACGCCCTCCATCAGGAACCAAACACATATGACCACATTTCACCATTCCCAAAGAGGAAATTAAATTTTCTGTCGAGCATGTTCAGCTTTTCGTCTTCACACCGGCCGGCAGTACGCGGCAAGGAACGAATCTGCTGCGCACACGGGACACAAGTCTCTGCACAAATTTTTTTTTGTTCATCAGTGTCACTTCTGGTCTTAGCCATGTGCTTAAGACATGCGGCTGTCTCTGCACGTCCTCTCCATGTGGATAGTTAATGTTGAGCAATGTTTATTTCCTTGTGTTTTTTTTCCCGCAAATGTGTTATGAACAGAGAAGTATCGTGACAAGCTTAACATACCCTGGCCTTCCGTTTATGTTCGTCACTCTGAGAGAGTGCGTCCGTGTGCGTGCGCGCGTGCGTGCGTGCGTGCGTGCGTGCGTGTGTGTGTGTGTGCGTGCGTGCGTGCGTGCGTGTGTGTGTGTGTGTGTGTGTGTGTGTGTGTGTGTGTGTGTGTGTGTGTGTGTGTGTGTGTGTGTGTGTGTGTGTGTGTGTGTGTGTGTGTGTGTGTGTGTGTGTGTGTGTGTGTGTGTGTGTGTGTGTGTGTGTGTGTGTGTGTGTGTGTGTGTGTGTGTGTGTGTGTGTGTGTGTGTGTGTGTGTGTGTGTGTGTGTGTTAATGAACTCCTCTTCATACTGCTATACCTTAGCGTTTATTTATAATCCAATGCTCGGGTTTATGTCACGATTTTCAGTGTTTGAAAGATGACGTCAAATGCCAGTGTTTTTTTTTCTGGCTCAAACGTCTTCGAAACAACAAACAAACAAAAATTCGCTTCGTTCTGTGCGCTTACCCTGGATTAAGAGGGAAAACTGAGATGTTTCCTAAAGGAACGAAATAAATCCGCGCAAATTAGGAACCCACGTGGCGAACTCCGCGCTGCGCGTCTCCGTGCCCTTTCGAGTAATTGGGGAATCGGGATGCGAAGAGAAGGAAAACATCGCTGCGGATTACTCTTGCTCGGATTCACTTTCGCGAAGAAATGCGTGGTTACTCTGCGTGATGAGCCGTAGACCGGAAAACTTTTCTTCCAAGTCCCGTGGCGCTGTCGGTTCCAATTACATAAAATATCCGGTTTCTAGGCGAAGTCTGTAGCAAAGGCACCAACTGTGCGTCCCGCTCTGTCGTGGTGATAGATTAGTCTCTCGATGGTTTTCGATTCCTCGCCAGACTTGTCGCGCATTTCTTAATCCGTTCGTCGAGTTCCTTCCCCGGCGGCTCTAAAACACGCTGGAAGTGGGTCAACAGGAAAAAACTGGAAGAACTGGAGCCGCAGTCTAACGGTCTATATACACACACGCACTCACACACACACATCCAGTGCAGAAGTACTTCCCTCGAAGGGGGGGGGGGGGGGGGGAGGAGTTCGCGAATGCCCTCAGGGAGAGCACTAGATCGACTGGGCGTCCAAATCCCCTACTAAGGGGATTGGAGGGATTAGTGTATAGGATGTCGTTCACGGGCTTTGCCCCTTATTCGAGAAGACATAAGTGCGCGCTGCGGAGGGGAAAAAGCGCCGGCGTTAAAGAGTCGGTGACCTTGGCCTTTGCTCGTCAACACTTGGCACTCCCGCCTCCTATATCCTTCGACTCGGGAGTTGCTGCGCCCGTCGAAAAAAAACGACCATATTTCTAACCCTCTCCCCTCCAGCGCGGACGCGATGGCACGGCTAATGTTTGTTATTGGCAAGGAACACATATCGATCTTAGTCGATCGCCGAAAGTGCTGGGGAAAGCCTCTCAACTCGGGCACCCTGGCACGCCAGCGCGCCGGCAGTCGTGAGCCAGCACTTATTCGAAGCGTATATTTACGTAACCATAACACTAACCCTGATGATCAGGCAGAGTCAGCGTGGGGATTCGATGGGTCTGTCGAAGCCTCCACCTGCCTTCGCTGAGTGCAGTGTGTATAGAGTTTGTATTCGTTTTATTATTTATGATTTATCGGGGCTTAGCGTCCCAAAGCGACTCAGGCTATGACGGACGCCGTAGTGAAGGGCTCTGGAAATTTCGCCCACCTGGGGTTCTTTAACGTGCACTGAGATCGCACAGTACACGGGCCTCTAGAATTTCGCCTCCATCGAAATTCGACCGCCGCGGCAGGGATCGAACCCGACGGTGTTTGCGTAAGAGGAGTTGACCTCCTGAATATAGAATTTGCAGTTAACATTTCCTCCTCGTGAAAGCCATGAGACTGAGCGTAGAGATAGCGCTTGCTTTTACGCATTCGTTTATGTGGCCCGTCCACACATTCACACATCTAAGGTACGCGCTTACTGCGCCGATTGTACTTTGTCGCGTATCGCCCGTCTGTATTAATTGGCCGACTTGTTTGAACGACACTTCCAGTTTAGGCGGCAGCAGCAGTCGTGGCTCACTTTGGTGCTACGAAATGCAAGATGACCAATCAGAAATGGCTCGTAGGTGAGATGTGGTACACCCCTAATCATAGGAACTGCGCAGAAGTGCTATAGCACTGGAAAACTTCTTGCTGCACGCCTACCGCCAGCAACCTTTTTAACACTATTCATAAGATATGTGAGAAATTTAGCGCTATATGTCTCTCTCTCTCTTTTATTTCTGCATGTTTTTTTACCCGCCGCGGTGGCTCAGTGGTTAGGGCGCTCGACTACTGATCCGGAGTTCCCGGGTTCGAACCCGACCGCGGCGGCTGCGTTTTTGTGGAGGAAAAACGCTAAGGCGCCCGTGTGCTGTGCGATGTCAGTGCACGTTAAAGATTCCCAGGTGGTCGAAATTATTCCGGAGCCCTCCACTACGGCACCTCCTTTCTTCTTTCACTCCCTCCTTTATCCCTTCCCTTACGGTGCGGTTCAGGTGTCCAACGGTATATGAGACAGATACTGCGCCATTTCCTTTCCCCGAAAACCAATTATATTACATTATATATGTTTTTGTTTTGTTTTGCTAATATATACCGTACTGGCAGATCACTCATGGGTCGAATTTTTGTCTTTACAAATCACCATTCTCGATGTACAGACCTCTGCATCGGGCAAGGATCTGTGCACTCTAGCAAACCAGTTCCGCTGCCGCTTCCACCGTGTTGGTGCCAGGTTTACACGACAGCTTAGCGAGCAGTATGACGACGTGCTCACCAATCTCATGCACGATGAACCACGGTGATGAGTGTGAACGGCCAACTGCAGCTAGTAGTTCGTCCGCGAACACAGTGTGCGACCAGTCCGGACGAAAGGGCTGGGAGATAGGTTGAAAACATTTCTGAACGTAGTTACTCGCGAATCGCGACATCTTCAAGGCTACAAGCTTTGTACCTCCTGCCCTTTCACATCGCTCCTGTGTGACCGGAGTGAGAGAGAGAAAGAGAGAGATTGACGTTTTCGGAGTGGAAGCCACCCTCATTGCGTCCTTTCTTCTTCTCCCGGACCGGAGTCGTCTCGGGGCTCCGGCGCGTCTGTCGAAGGCAGGTCTGACCCCGTTGTCACGTACTGCGTGCGCTGGACATTCGGCGGCAGGCACAGTGGACGGCTTTGTCCACACGCAGGAGTGAGCAAAAGTGCACCCTTGCTTTTCACCCCAGACGCCCGCTCTTCCCAACTAACCGCATGGGCTGCGCAGTGCTGCAGCTATGAACGGTGGGCGCCAAGATGTCTGGCCCGGCTACCGCACATTTTGCCTCCCCATTTCAGATGCGTACGTGGGACAAGCATAAGGTTTAGCTTGTGGAGTGGTCCTGTCCGCTGCCAAGCACTGTGTTATCGCTATAGGCGCATAGTCGTGTCGAACTAAGGAACCAAATAGATCACTCCGCTCGCTATACGTCTGTAGGCTTTGAGGAAGAAGGTCACGTGTGGCTGACGTGGCCACACCATCCGCTGATCTTGTTTCATAGTACTCTTTGCAAGTAGAACTCCCTTTGGTTGCAGTCGCCTTGCTCCCCGTGTTAGGAAGGCGGTGCTTTCCTCCGGTGCGTTCACGTGCCAGCTAGTGAATGTTTTCAAGGTGTCGTTCATACTTGGAAGAGAGCGCATGCCCCATTCCGGTCCAGGCAACCTTAATTGGCAAGATCGTCTATTGTGTAAGCTTGCGGAGGTTGGCGAGATCTGTGTGAGTGAACAAAAGAATATTTACGCACGCGCAGCGGCGATTACACGGATCTCTCACGAAGCAAACGAGGTTGTGTCCAAGAAATTCGACATAGTCATGACAGCAACCACCCCGGTCCGCGGTTGCGTGTCTTTGCGGGCCGCGTGAAGCTTTTCGGCACGCCACTGGTCTAGAAGCCTGAATGACTTGGCACCCGTGAAACGCTTGTTTATTTGTGTGTGCGTGCAATGAACTAAGAACTGCTATATTTGGCTGGAGAACCAACATGTGGCGATCAGCTTCACTGGCGCGCAACGCACGCGCTAGACAGCTGGCAGAGCGGAGCACGATATCTCTCCGTGGGCTTTACAGTACCTTATAGGACTTATTTCAAAGAAGAACGTTATTGTAAATCTTTGCACAGGGCAGCAACTACGGCGACAGACGGTAACAGTGGCTGATATTTGAACCTCACATCGTGTTGACAAGCATGCCATTTATGTAAGTTCTGTTAAAGTAAACCCTGGGCAGGCAATCAAAGAAAGTTTTGTGCAGTTTCTGGTGGTTCCTGATAATGAATTATGCACTGGCTCAAGGTATGCTCATCTGCACAAAATGGGGTCAAAGATCCAGTTTCCATGCAATTCACCCCAGATAATGCCAAGGGAAGCTTGTACCCGTTGTATCACCGGATGGTATACGCAGATACAGTGGGGGTCGAACTCCGTACCTTCTGCATACAAGATGTTTATTAGATCAAAGTTCGGGTTTATGGGATCCGTACATAAAGAAAGGCACTTATCTGCTCAAGATGGTGCGAAGGAAAGTGATCGGTTTATTTATAACTAAGCGAGGTTAGATTCACCTACGACACGAATGAAAGCCAACCATATCCTACTGCTTCGAAGTGCGCAGGAAAATTTGTAGTTTGTACATTTTACCATACAAGCTGAACTTACAACTCAAAAATCTTAGACGACCGCATTAGTCAAGAAGCCATTTCTAGAACCAATTTTTCCGAGGACGGAAACGTTCAAGATGAGTTTTTTGCGCGAACTGTGTCTGACTAGAACTCTCTTCCGAGGACCGTTTTCCAGTCCTCTACTTTTGTCTGCGCCTTTGAACAGGATATTTATTTGGCTGAATCTATTGTATTGCTTACGACCTCGTTAACTGCCTAATGTGCCCTTTTTTTACGTTTGCTTGCGCTGTATTGCCCCTCCTGCATAGGTCAACAACTTTGGCCTGCAGTATTTTTTCACCTTGTCATCGCATGTTGCTATAGCTTACTGTCCGAATTCGCCGTGACCAAAAAGAGTCGTGGCGCATGGATACGCGCAGTTACTGCGAAAAATGAGCCAGACTTATATTGTCAGCAATATAAGCGTACAAAAACTCTTTATTTGAAAAAGCGATGGCTCTTTGCTCAAGCCAAAAGTGAAAGGGGGGGGGGGGGGGGGGTCATAGTTCCGTTTCATTCGTAGCTGGTAGCTAGCAGTATACGTTTTCGAGTGTGGCGATGTTGGCGTCAAACATCCCACCCCGACAGCGTATGCTTTTGTGCGCAACTATATATGAGGTCCATTTTGTCGCGCCGTTCATCCTGAGGGGCGATGGACTGGTGACATGTCGTTCGGCTTGCAAGCTTAGCTTTTCCAGGCGAAACTAATGGCTCTGTGGAAGTTCCGACCGCTCAAACAGAAGGCTGGGACGTACTCTCAATTGCTTTGAAAGACAATCAAAAATACTTTCAGCTTGGCGCTGGCATAAGAGTCTACACTGGTACAGATTCCAGCGCATATTTATTCATATCTGGCTACCTTCTAGCCAACGGATATAACAGGAAAAGTAAAATCATCTGTAATTCGAAAAGTATAGACACTAGAACGGTCAAGTTACAGAAAGGCTCAGAAAAACGTGGGAATTTATTTTTAGTAACAAAAAATTTTGTTGCCAGAGTAGTTACATTTACTACTGAAGGGTGGCGCTTCATTAGTGCCAGTAAACACAGTGGGCGACAGCGCCACTTGTTCGTCGCAATTGCGGCAATAAAATTATTCGTTGTAAAAAAAAAATCGCATCTTATGCTGTGTATATCTGCGAAACCCGCATAGCGCTACTGTCTCTACTTTTTGAATTATTAATATTTTCACTTTTTCTGTGACTTTTGGACAACCCTGTATGATTTTATAATTTTAGCGCAGCGCTTTCATATTTCGCTACCGGGATACTAAGCGGCACTCGGTGAGTCAGTCCTATAACTTTCCACTGTGCAGCTGCGAGAGTAGATTTTTCACACTTGTGAAACTTCGTCGAGTTGGTTATTTACATATCTAATTCCTCTTAAGAAATGTAAATCGTGATGTCTGTAAATCATGATGAAATGTAAATCATGATGTCATTGTAGGCTTTCTATTCCTCTCAGCCGATAGCATAAGCAGATAGCATATGCTATCTGCTGAGACATCATGATTTACATCATGATGATTTACATCATGATATCATTTACATCATGCAAAATCATGATGTAAATCATGATGATGTATCATGATCATGATGATGATGACATCATGATGTAAATCATGAGGTCTCAGAGGACTTAAGAGGACTTAAAAATGTAAATCATACGTTCAGTTCTAATTAATTTTGCTTCTCAGTAGTGGACCTGCTGCGCCATTTGTGCCAGGCTGCGTCGAATGGCAAAAATCATGCAACATGCTGCTGCAAGTTCGAGATTTCGCTCACTTTGGCGCCACATCGGCGCCAAAATGTGGTTTAAAAACTTTGAGAACGAAACCGAAACTGACGTCAGTGATCTGATACGTTGTCTGCGCTGTCCTTCCACGACAGGGTCACAGACCAGTGTCACAGAAAGTGAGGGTGCAGGAATATCCGAAATTTCGAATAGCTCGTAAATCGATTCATGCTGTTTTTCGTTTTAAGTATTGAACGAATATTCGAAAAATCATAAGTTTTTCTGCTCCGCTGAACTCGCGGTCAGAAGCTGTGGCGTTTCTAAACGGCGCTCACTAGCTTGACATGCACGCTCTCGCGCTTGTCACACAAATGAACCTGTGCATGCGCCGTATAGTGCTAGGCCTTGCACGAAATTTGTTGACGGTCATCGTATCAGAAAACGGAGTGTAGCACCGCGTCATTGCATCGTGCCACGTCGGAGCCGACACTATAGGCCTTGAACGTGTTATACAAAGAATGCCTACAGGCGCCAGTGCTCCTTAGACCGCTTGCAAAGAGTAAATGGGCGGATGAAGTCGCAGCACGCGTGTATTTCAGTGATGTATCAGCGGTGACCGCGCTTTCAGCCCGTACAATTTTCTTTTTTTATAATGATCCTTTAGACCGTATGGCGTAAGAAAAAGCAAAATGCAGAAACAAGAGCCGCTGAGCCAGCCCGCGCAGGTACATTTCGTACAGCGCTGTCCGGGAGAGCTCTCTCGTTGTATAGTTTCGTTATCGGGAATTCAGTTTGCGTGCCCGCCTCATCTAGGCTATGGACCTGCACCAGATGTAATAAAATTTAGGCCGTGCGCGCATGAGCGCGCGGAGCGTCTTTTCAGAAATTTCCTGAATATTTTCTGAAAATTCAGCTGTCCGGCGCTCTTGTGAAAGCACGCTTCGAACGCCTTGGGATGTTACCGCCTATAGCTTGTGAACGATGTAAAGCGCCACTAATGTTTTCATACGTGATTTTAACTACTAAAACCGAAGGATGAAATCAGCCAAGCGTTGTTGATGTGCTGAGAAGGAAATACGGCTGCCAAGATCACTCCGCTGATTATCGTTTAGATGCGAAAACGTTTCTAAGTCCTTTACTGGGCTGAGTGCGGTGGAACCGATCGCAAGCACTAACCAGGTTCTCGTCGAGATAAGAGTGGACAGTGCCAAATGCATTGTAGCCGGAGCTGCTGCTTCTAGTTCGTCGCGAGCTCTGTCGTTGCATTCCGTCAGCAGTGCACAAAACTTTGTGCTGCTTCGATGGTGATATCTGACGTCATTCCGCCTGTGGCATTGTTCAAACTAGAATAATTTGACACATAGTACCTGGAGGCTTTAGTTTTTAAGGATGCCGTCCTTGCATTTTTTAAATATTTTTTTTCGTGTATCTATTATATTTCGTTCTGAATAAAAAATAGTTCTGTGTTTAGCCAAACCTTCTTTCCGTTTGCTAATTTTAGCTCCCGTTCCGCAGAAAATCCGACGTCGTCGCCGGCGTTGTGAGCGAGAAATACCCGGAGAAGCAACATAGATGGGGCACCCAGGCCACGTGACCACCGTGGCGGGTGGCAGTTAAGTTAATGATCGGTCGCGAGAGGTTGCTCCAGAAGAGCAACCTGGGTCGCACAAGGCCCACCGGTTGCAGCCCATGTCATCGCAGGGCAGTGGCGCATCGCTTAACACCTGCACCTCTGCGCCAGGAGTGGTAGTCAGCATATATGGGCACTAACCCATTAACGCTGTTGTAGTTTTTTTAATATACAATGCAAGAACTGACATTTTTGCTACGAATCGCATTTTTTTTTTTTTTCTGGTATACCAGAGCTCGAATGTCTGCTACAAAACGCCATTTTTCCTGCTATAGAACCTGAAATGGCTGATAAAAATTGCAAAATTCCACCTGTGCTGCTGAGACGCACCGGTGTGCGTTCGCCTTTTACTGCATTTTACACCGTTTACAGCGTGTAACGCGGCGTTTTAAGGCCAGTCACTAAATCCAGAGACTTCACCAGTCGCCTTCGCCTCGTTCCCACTCACAAATTTATCACTCGCACAGTCCGCCAACCGCTCCGGTCTCCGCCATGCGGAGCAGGCTTTCACCAAAAAAGAAGGAAAAGTCATTAACGGAAGCTCGCTAGCCGGCCGTGTAGGTAGTGTTCGATCCGCGCCAAATAACTCGATTAAGCGAGCCACCGCTCCTGTGCGTTCGTCGCGAGCCGGGGGAGGGGTGGGCGGGAGGTGGGGGGCGATAACGAACCAGCGGAGGACAGACAGGAGGCGAGCCTTGCGCCCAGGTCGAACCAGGACCCGAGTCCAGTCCGGCCGGGCGTGCTTCGGGCCGCCACGGAGGAAAATGAAGCGACGGAAGAGGGGAGGAGGCGAAACACAGCTGCTGGGAAAGCGTCCAAGTTTTCCAAGCTGCAGCGGCGCGACGCCTAGCGAGAGGAGAGTCTTTCGCGGTCGGATAACAAGGGGCCGGAGGACGACGCGACGACGCTGCGCTCACGCCGGGGGGGAAGGGGGGGGGGAGGCGTCGTAGGGAGAGGCTGTGGGAAAGGCGGCTGTAAGAGAGCCGTCTTAACGAGCGATCCGGCCTCTCAGACGACTCCCAACAACAATGAAGAAAGAGGAGGTGGGGGGGGGGGGCTCAAGAACAGGAGGAGGAGGAGGGAGATGGTGTGATGCGCTAGAATTGCTGCTACTGGAACCACTCCGACGACGAGCGAGCGAGGAGCGAAGGGAGGTAGGCTTAGGACAGAGGAGGGAGAAATGCAGGCCGCTGGCGCGGCGGCGTCTACATTTCGTACGTGCGGAGTGAGAGGGGAAAGGAAAACATAAGCATCATCGCATCGGTGAAAATCTGTGACGGTCACCGGAAAGCGAAGTGGCTGTTTGTGAGCGCCGTGTGTTTGTGTGTCACCAGCGTTCGTTTGTTCGTGAGAGGTTGACGCGACGTTCGGCCTGCGGGTTTCTCGACGGTGCGTTGTGGAGATGTGGAGAGGGGGGGCTGTGTTGCGCCGGCAGTACGTGCCCGCGGTGCGTGCTCGTTATTCCCGGCGTTAATTAGCGAAAGGGCGCTGCCTTTCGAGCGGAAAGAGGCTCTTCTTTCCTTCTCCCTACTCGCGAGCAGGCCCTTTCGTCTAGTGTGACAGCCACCGGTCGCTGTTGGACGTGTTTCTCGCCGCCTGGGGTTCACTGCCGGTTAAATGGGCGCCGCTTAAACGGCACGCCGTTTAATGTGACACGCCTTTCCTGTGTCCTCTCTCCTCGGGGCGTGTTCCGGGCGCGGCTCGAAGTGCGCGTGCGATCGGGCGAAGCGGCCAAACCCTGCTAATGGGCCTACGCGTTGAACTTGAATCGATAGGTCGTCGAGCGCTGGGTCGCGGCTCGCTTTGATCGCCGTCCCCGTGCAAAGCAGAGCGTAGGGCTACGAGCTAAGGAGCGGACTCAGTGGGGGGAGTTGTTTTTACGATACAGCACGACTGTGAAGTTCCCCAGCAGGCGCTTTAGTTAAATTATGCAGGGCCTTCGTTTTCTGATCTTGGAAAAAATAAATGATAAGGAGTGCGGCGCAGGTAGTTAACTGCTTTTACGGCTTCTGTCGCCTTTCTGACTACCTGCCCTGGAAGATCGGTCTGTAGGTTAGGCAGCGACACTTGCCATTTACTTGCGTAGAATGAAAGCAACGAAGAGCGAAAAAAAGATGGTCTGGAACTGTGACGATTGCAAAACCGTGCTCGAACGCTCACGCTCTTTCTAGCCACTTTCAGCGAAAGCTGTTAATGCTTCGTTTCCGCGCATCCTGTCCTCGTCCTCAGAGAGAATGTAGGTAAAGGGAAAGTGCGCAGCGGGAAGAGGGAGTAGTTGGCGAGGGGGGGGGGGGGGGGGGGCGCTGCTCATTGGATTACGCCAGGATGCCTGCGAGCGCATCGAACCTCTTCGGTCTATGCCCTGTGGAGGGAAGCCACTGCTGATTGCATCGCACCAGACATTCGTCTATCGCGAGCGAGAGCCTCTTCGTCTGTCTTTTCGGAGCGCACGATTTGTCTTCGGCGCATCATTCGCTGTAACGATGGATGGATGGATGGATGGATGGATGGATGGATGGACGGATGGACGGATGGACGGATGGACGGATGGATGGATGGATGGATGGATGGATGGATGGATGGATGGATGGATGGATGGATGGATGGATGGATGGATGGATGGATGGATGGATGGATGGATGGATGGATGCGGCTGAACCCTTTACATCGGGCGGTGGCTCAAGCCACCTAGCCATGTCTTGTGAAATTTTACTCCTGTCTTGCTTTTAGCCACCAATCGTATAACCTTCGCTTGGTTACTTCTAACCTCTTAAAATCCACTTTCCCTTCACTATCCCTAAACCCCAATGCCTTGGGTAAGTCAGCCCCGCTGCTTTCCACTTTAGGGTGAAGCCCTGAGCACTGAACGACTCAGTGCTCAGTGCGCCCTTCCTAATATGCCGGCCAGTTCGCGCTCGCATACACTTACATCGGACGCGGCTTTTTCGACAGAAAATGCCACAAGGGACAGCTCTCCACCTCCGCGGTGTCAGCCTGTCTGGGCGGCGAGCCTGAGAGCTCGTTATTTTTCAGACTTTTTGGCTTGCCCCAACCTAACGAATGTCTGAGCGAGCGAGTTAACGCGCGTGGTCCGTTTTGGCAGTCACTGTGCATCGCAAGTCCCGTTAGCGCCGCCACTTTGTGCGTGGGTCCCCCATGCATGTGGTTCTGCGCTAATAATCCGGCTAACCGTATTTCCTGAAGGGCCAGTGTGGAGACAAATTTTGCTCTTTGTAGCATTTGCAAGCTGAGCTGAACTTACGTTGGCTGGCACAAGCAGCGACACTTTCACAGGATACGCAGGCCGGCATGACAAGCTGGCTACTATTAGCTTTCATGCTGCGCCATGGCCACATGGAAATGATCACCGTCGGATGCATGGAACCTGTTCGTTGCCTTTTAGACAGAATGCAGAACCCTGGCGAAAATTAGTGCTGCGCGATAGCGACTTGTGAAAGAGATGACGGGCTGTTAAATCGGCGTGCCATCGCCGAAGTGAAGAGCAGTAGCTTGCGGCTTTTCTGCCGAAATAAAATATAAATAAATAATTGGTTTTTGGGAAAAGGAAATGGCGCAGTATCTGTCTCACATATCGTTGGACACCTGAACTGCGCCGTAAGGGAAGGGATAAAGGAGGGACTGAGAGAAGAAAGGAAGAAGGAGGTGCCGTAGTGGAGGGCTCCGGAATAATTTCGACCACCTGGGGATCTTTAAAACCTGCTGCGGTGGCTCAGTGGTTAGGGCGCTCGACTACTGATCCGGAGTTCCCGGGTTCGAACCCGACCGCGGCGGCTGCGTTTTTATGGAGGAAAAACGCTAAGGCGCGCGTGTGCTGTGCGATGTCAGTGCACGTTAAAGATCCCCAGGTGGTCGAAATTATTCCGGAGCCCTCCACTACGGCACCTCTCTCTTCCTTTCTTCTTTCACCCCCTCCCTTACCCTTCCCTTACGGCGCGGTTCAGGTGTCCAACGATATATGAGACAGATACTGCGCCATTTCCTTTCCCCCTAAAAACCAATTAAAAAGAAAAAAGATCTTTAAAAAAATGTATGTTAGCACCATACGGCTACAAAGGAAAGTTGTTAGCGCGCGTGTTTGCCATTTTTAGCCTGCTACGCACCGCCCCTTATATGTAGAGGTTCCAGGTGTCGCCAAAGTAAGGGATGTCCCTCATTCCCAATGAGTATTTGCTTCTCTTATGCAGTGCACAAACCAAGGCACAAATCGAACAAAAGAAAAGCTTTTCAATGTGGTGCGACTATACATTGCACGCCAGTCTGGCTTTACGCCAGGTTTCACTGAAGCGTAGTTGGATTGTCCCATTTCGCGAACACAGAGATGTAAGTGGACGTGTCTACGCTGCACCGTCCCTATCCGGAGGCGACATGTGAGCGAGCTGAGGAAACGGTGCACTCGGGTGCAGGGTGCAGCAGCTGTTGCGAACAGTTACATGCACCCTTTCCTATCTCTAATCACTCTCTCTTTTTTTTAAAATTTTCTCCACCACTTTGACGGAAAATCTCTTCAACGAACAATGTCACGTCGACGTCTGTACGTCGCTCTTCAGACTACTTTTTGTGACGTGGTCGCAGGTGTGCACCGGATATGGACCAAAAACAGGCCATTTTTGGTCTGTTTTTGTGATTCGATCTCGTAATCACTGCGGAACTAAGATAACGGAGGCCGATATCTTTCGTACCTTTTTACAGTTTTAATGGACTTCCGCTCCGACATCAATCGTATTTCGCTGTCTTCTTCCCCCCCTAAGTTTTCCAAGTTTCTGCTGCTAACATTTCCAAGCGGAGAAGCATTCTGTATAATCGGTCGTGTGTGTCCGCGTAGCACTGCGTTCCATCTATAGTGTCCTCCCTACGTGTCCGACAAAGGTATGCTGCAGTCGATTCGCATCCGGGCTGCCCTCCGCAGTGGTGCCAATTCCGAATGCACGAATGCCGGTTGCTGGTTTTCCTCTCGGTTTAGCCGTGGAGCCACCAGCTACACGTATCATTGCAACGATGCCGGGCGAGATGGAGACAGTAGCCTAACCTCTGCTGTGCGTTTATTCTGAGAGACCTAGTCTAAGAGGAGGTGTTCAAACTTGCTGGGACTTGGAAAAGCGTCGAAGGGGAATATTTTTCAAGAATAGAGAACGCAAGAAGACGACTATGGAGCCAGGTCGCCGTGACTCGGTGATATTTAATCCTTTGGATCAACAACAACAACGGCTCAGTGATCAAACGCGGCTGAAGGTTGGCAAGCTGTACGTACGTACTCCATACATCGATCACGAGGCGTCATAATTTAAAAAAAATGAAACAAACGCTTCTTTATCGGAATAGAGCAGCTGTGAATGTTCACGTCTTGTTATAACGAATTTCGTCCAGCGTGTTCATTCATTCATTCATTCATTCATTCATTCATTCATTCATTCATTCATATATTCGTTCATCCTTACGTCCAACCGATTGATTGATTGATTGATTGATTGATTGATTGATTGATTGATTGGTTGATTGATTGATTGATTGCGGTTACCTCTTTGCGATCTTCGGCAGCTTTTGGTGCTTCTGATAACCGCATAGTCACCAACTAATACGATGCCCAAACGGTGTTTCTAAGGGCATCGAAGAAGCGCTCGTGCAAGTGCAGCCCCCCGCCCACGTCTTTCTTCACGTCGAGCTCGCCTTTCCCCTGTCAACCTGTCCGAGAGTTCCACAGTTACAAAGAATGCGTTACGCTTGGAATTACCTGTCACGCGAAGCGTACAGGGTAGCGGTGTAGCAGCACCGATCAGAGATCTTCCCAATGATCGGACGCATCTCATGTGTCAAGGCGCAGACAGACAGACACGTCGTCATTCACGCCTCCGCGTTGAACGGCACCTGTGTGGTGCTTGGCTGCCGAAAACGAGAGCATGAGTTTTCGTACTCAACTGCTCTGGCAAAGCCCGTATCGATCATTGCCGCGGTGCTATATCTAGCCCTTCGCGTTGCCCCCTGACACCGCAACCTTTTCAATTAGGCAAACCTGTGACGTAAGGGAACGCACGCAGGCCCACACATGTCACACTTGTGTCCCCAATTTAGCGCGCAAGCTCTGTCTCCTATGGCTGACGTCTGAGCGGTCGCTTGCCGAACCTGTCTTCGTGAAGGGATCTTTCGGAGGTTTCAGATGTTGCTAGAGTTACGGGAAGAGTGTTACAAACAGGGAGAAGACGCCTCTTCCTTCCTTTCTGATGCGGCGCTATACATAAGGTGGCTTGCTCGGTTTAAAAGTCACCGCATACCTTCAGTCTATGTGATGTCGTCCGCGCCCTACTTTTTCTACTGCATGACGGTATAGGGGCACGGACGGCAATTATATGGTAAATTATTGTTTTTGGTAAATTGAACCTCATTATAACGAAGTTTAAGGTGCCCGGCGATTACTTTGCTATAACCGTAGCTTCGTTATAGCCCGTGTTCACCCGAGCTTCCAAGGGGCATTGTCATTCCTTCGTTATAAACGGTTTCGTTATAACGAGGTTCGACTGTACTTACTTGTACATTCCTTTTGTCCACAGTTTGTTAATATAAAGTGAAATAAATAAATGTTCGGTTAAGTTGTGCAGAACACTTAAGCGATGAAATCTGAGCGCCAACGTGAAACGGTAATTCCAAGAGTAAGGAATTATGGAATGTTTTGTAGTAAGAGACTGCCAGACTACTTTGCCGCGCTGTACGTGTTACGAAAAAGGGGGGAAAAGCGAGACAAAAAGTAAACTGATATACACAACGCGAAGTGACAGTTGTTTACTTATCATGAAATCTGTCTTTTATATGCGGAGCGAAACACATCCATTGCGATTACAACCAATAAAGCTTACTTGCAAAAAAAAACTATAAAAACAAGATAACTGAAGCATTCGCGATTGATCTGGCGTAGTTGAGACGTGTTCGTGTCGGCACCGCTTCTGTTCCGGCGTCAAACATCGAACCAGACATTATGTAGACGTCGTGGTGATTATGATCTAAGCGTGGGACCTCCCTTATTGTTTCCTTTTTTTTTTCTTTGGGTTGTTTTTGTTCTCGCAATTTCGCTGCTGCGTATGTTATTGGCTCTAATCGCCATGCACTTCTTTGCCTATGTATAAAATATATCTTGCATGGTTAAGTGAACAGTTGGCACTTCACGCTCTGTGCGTCGTAACCCTCCTTTGTCGTTTTCTTTTTCTTTTTTTTTGTAGCGTGGTCGGCGCGTCGATTAAAGGAACAGTGATGACAAATTAATGCAGGCCTGTATCGACAGGGTATGCCGTGTTGTTGTAATGACAGATAGACTTACCGAAGATAGGCCTTTTATAAGCTAGAAAAGACCAAATGAAAAACGAAAAGCCAAGTGTCGCCATCACGGCCGATTTCGCAAGTGATATGCGTGCGTCGACATCGATTTTAGGGCGCGGTGCACCGAGGCTACACTCTAAACACGTGGGACTGAGCTGCGTGGGAGTAAGAAGGGCGTATAGCTGTTCCCTGGTGCACTCTCTTTTATACAGCTTACTCCCTTTTATATTCCTTTCTGTTTAGCGTGTAGACTGCACCGCATCAAAATGGTTTCAACCAGTCATCTTCGGTGTGGAAGATACGGATTTGGATCAGATGACGGGAAAATATTTAAATTCAATTTTCACAGTCATAAATGCGTCGTTTGCTGCCGGGCACACGTCAACGTACCCCGGGGTGATGAGCCAGGGAATTAATTTTTACCGATAGCAATAATTAGATGGAGTTCTCCTCAATGTCGCTTTAAAACAGTGATGCACAACTAACTATAGCACACTTCTGGCGCTCCGGTGCAGTTCATAGTGTACAGTTCGGTTATGCAACAAGGGGAAAACTTAATTTTCACTCATTTGAGTGCAAATTAAAACTGTTTTGAAAACGATCTATGGACTACTTATAGACTTCTTATAGACTCTATCGTTCTCCTATAGTTTATAAGATTTGCCTACAGAAAGTCTATAGACTTTATCGACCAAAAGTCTAGGGATGGTCTACAGACTGTCTAAAGAAATTTTTGTAAAGGCTTAATCTAAGTACCTTCTATTTCTCCATCCTGCATGAATTTACATGGCCCGTTGGTTCGCACAGAAAACTTCGCTCTGGAGGAAATGCCAGAATGTGTTGTTTGCGCTTGTACTTCGTCGATGGCTGCAAACTAATGGGGTATTCCCTGTAATGTTTTAATTTCATTTCATTTATTGTAGCCTTAGGGGCCCGCAGGCACTGCGTTCCGCTCGACTGTACTATATATCAGTAACAAATGAAATGCGAACAACAAAATTAAAATATCATAGCCGGGGGAAGCTCAGTTCCAGTGCAGGTTAATTTCACTTCGAAGGCGCGAAGACTTTGATTACAAGTGTCAATCAACCTCGCTTGTATTCCCTCTCAAGGATCTAATATATTTGCCCTTTTTTATTTGTGTGTGTGTGTTGACATATCAGTTCTCTTGCTTGCGTTCCATTTGGTGCTAACAGCACACGCCAGACGCAAAAGCCGACAACAGCATCATTAACTTGTATGTTCTCGAGTCTCTTCGTCAGAAGTGCGACCAAATGTTAACTGAATTTTTATCAGTTCACATTGTTTTGCGCATCGTGTCGAGTTTCCAACTAAGCACACTGCACTGCAGTTGCAATATATCATGTGACGAATCGAATGTTCATCGTTGAATGGCAGTAGATTGAAGCGCTACGTATACCAATCGCTGCAAGAATTCAGATTTTTGCGAGAACTCGCGAGTGATTTGACCTGTTGTGTATACGTTCACCTATAGTGACGTACCGTGCTGGTAGACTCATATCCATCGCCCCTCGTAGCGCTATGGCCACCCAAAGTGCCATAGATGAGGGCTCTGAATTATTTTCTGTCATACGAGTGTACCGGCTTGTTCTTGCACTTCGCAATAGCATGCATGGTCTCTCTCTCTCTCTCTCTCTCTCTCTCTCTCTCTCTCTCTCTCTCTCTCTATATATATATATATATATATATATATATATATATATATATATATATATATATATATATATATATATATATATATATATATATATATATATATATATATATATATATATATATATATATATATATATATATATATATATATATATATATATATATATATATATATATATATATATATATATATATATATATATATATATATATATATATATATACACATACGGTTCGCTTACACGCAAAACATAAATACCCACGAAAGCAGCAGATTGGACAGCCGTCGCCGTAGCTAAGAGCACCGGACGCGATATTCGGAGGTCGTGGGTTCGGATCCCACCGGCAGCATGGTTGTTTTTTCTGCTGGTTTATAAGTAATTTTCTTTAACCAATTGATTAGCATTGGAAATTAAAAAAAAAAAGAAAACATTCCCCTAGCACCTTGGTTTCGGTGACTGTTGGCTTCCTTATGATGATGATTATGGATTTTTATGGCGCAAGGGCACCTAAGGCCAAAGAGCGCCATGTCACAAGGTATTTTTTCTTTTTCTCAAGGTGGGGTCAAAGACCCATTTCCCAAGCATTTCACCCTAAATAAGTCGAGCACCAGACCAGGGGAAAGCTTGCACCCATTGTATCACCGGTGGGTACCCGGCGGCACTGGGGATCGAACCCCGCACCTCCCGCATACGAGGCGGATGCTCAACCACTTGGCCACCGCTGCGGTTGTTGGGTTCCTTAATATATATATATATATATATATATATATATATATATATATATATATATATATATATATATATATATATACACATGGAAAGAAAAATGATAGGTGTAACGTTAAGAGATCGGAAGCGGGCAGAGTGGGTGAGGGAACAAACACGGGTTAATGACATCCTAGTCGAAATCAAGAGAAAGAAATGGGCTTGGGCAGGGCATGTAATGCGAAGGCAGGATAACCGCTGGTCTTTAAGGGTAACGGAGTGGGTTCCAAGAGAAAGTAAGCGTAGCAGGGGGCGGCAGAAGGTTAGGTGGGCGGATGAGATTAAGAAGTTTGCAGGCAAAGGGTGGATGCAGCTGACAAAGGATAGGGTTAATTGGAGAGACATGGGAGAGGCCTTTGCCCTGCAGTGGGTGTAGTAAGGCTGATTTCGACCGCGGTGCGGTCTTCTTATATATATATATATATATATATATATATATATATATATATATATATATATATATATATATATATATATATATATATATATATATATATATATATATATATATATATATATATATATATATATATATTAGGAGCGCGCTGTGATAAAGGGCGCACACGATGACAGCAGAAACTCAAGTATTTCAAGGATTGCAGGAGTCATCCATAGGCCATCAGTATATAGGAAGTGTTGAGGTCGCCTGTGAGGAAAAAAAAAGAAAGGCTGGCTAAATTAGGCTACCTTTTTTCTCTTCTTTCACTGTCCTTTCTCTTCTTCGTCTTCCCTTCTTCTCTTGGCTTAATTAGGCTTCTCCTTCTTCTTTCGTCTCTTCTCCTCCTTTCTCTTATTTTCTCTCTTGGCTAGGCTTGAGTATTTCTACAACTACAACGAGCTTGAGTTACATAACCACTTCGGGCTGGGGTCCCATCATAACGGCTCTCACCGTAGAAAATACTGAGCGCCGAGACGTGATGGACGCCTTAGCCCGAGATGTCCATCTCTTCCCTGGCGCCGCATTGCGCTACGCAGCTACTCACCGCGCGGAGGTCCTTATTACGTAACGCAGCATCCGCCAGAGGGCTGCAAATAGCACTTGCAAGCGTGCAAACTCGGTGAAATTGCTCTTTACGCCAAGGAGCTTGGACCTCGCTCCACGTCGTCGTCTTGGCGGTTGTCGTTGCGACATGCAGGCTGAAGCCCTTCAAGAGTCCAGGCGAGCCCTTCTTCGAGAGCGCCATGCCTGCGTTCTCTCCGCCGGTCCTCATCCGCGGTCGAAAGCCGCCCGCTTCACAACTCGCGTCCGAGCGTCTATACCCGTGGCCGGCCTCCAGAGGCTCGGCGTGTACAGGCGACGCTCTCGACTCTTCTCGGATCGGGAACCGCCTTGGGGATTCCGAGGCCATCGCCTCGTTTCTCAAGTTACTCCTTCCACGAGAACGAGCAATCTAGAGGAGAGTGGGCCGCAGCTCCCTCGACGGCCGCAGCTGGAACGCGCGGAGGCTGGCTTAGGTTCCAATATAGGTTGTTGTCGCGTGTGAGCGTGTGTGTGCGTGTGCGTGCGCGCACACAAACACGGTGACACGAAACGTGCGGCCGCCAGGGTGGCCTCGCTGTCACGCCAAGCGGCAGCTGCAGCCGCGGGTGGCCATTACTGCGCTGTCAGCGGCGAGTGATGTGCGGCGCACGCCAGAAACGGCTCCCGCCGAGCACGCTAATCGTACGCGTGAGAAGCCAACGCTGCCGAACGGCTCTCCGGCATTTGCGCAGCGATCTATGGCTCACGCTCCGCACGTGTGCCCCTGTGCACGATTTCACGCGTCGTCGACAGACGGTTCGCAGAGCTCGTGCGCGACGCGTATAAGGACGTGGTGTGGTCCCGATGATGCCCAGAAGCGTTGGACAAGAGGCCTTGTGTACAGTCTTGGTCAAAAGTCTTAAGGCCACAGCGTTCAGCTGCAGCGAAATGAATGTTCCTAGAATGCTCCGTGTAGCGGATCATTCAAAACACAAGTCAAGCAGAAAACTTCTCTACCGCAACGAGAAACCTACTAGCATTGCACGGTCGTTCGGTCTTTAATAGTGCCGTAATGGCTCTGTTATGCGGCTGAAGCGAAAAGTCTTTGGTCTTAAGACTTTTGACCAAGACTACCTCTGTTTCTCAAGTTTTGAGTGTCGTGGCTTAAAATCTTTTCATTTCTGTCCTCACTATTTCTAGACCCCCCCCCTCTTCCCTTCACCCCGTTTTGGTGCGAAACAACTACTTCACTAGCAATCCTGAAAAAGCCGATGGGTCACTGAAGCCTTGGCCGTTGACCTTTGAGGTGGAATGTCTTGGATTCGGTGCGGCTAGGGGAAGGTCACGTGGTATGAAAGTTTAAAAGAAATTGTCTTGTAGGACAATGTCTTCGCAATAGTCAAGCTAATTCGAAATCAAGTGCTTTCGCACGTCATACGCGGTTTAACGGCGCTAAAACCCTGTCATTTTTCTTTTTGTTAGTAGGTGGATGTTGTGCTTTTTCACGTGGCACTTGCCGGCATCTTCTCCCATTCTCTGTGTTTGTTTCTGCCTTATCACGGCTAATAATAATGATGACGACGATGGTGATGACAGGCAGTGTGTTGGCATAGCTGAATTAGTGCGCGTATAACAGAACGGCGCCAGCATGTCCGTGTAGTTGCGCGGAGCAGAGACAAGTGTGTGTGTGTGTGTGTGGGGGGGGGGGGGGGGGGGGGGGGTAACATTTTTGGTCAGCACGATGCCTTTGCTGCATTGGTGCTCACAAAGATCGACAACGGGAGCTGTGCACATATTCTTACGAGCCACAATTGAATGCATGAAAGAAGACAAGGTAGCTGTTGGCGAATAAATGTTCCATCTTTTGATAGGCTAACAACAACAACAACAAAATCACCTTCGTCAGGGATGAAGGAAGCGAAGCGTCCGGCAAACTCTTGGGGCGGCGCTCGGTGCCCTTGGCGCCGTCACTGGCACAAATATGCTGACACTTTCCGCAGCAGGAGCTGGATTACCGAAGTGACGCAGTGCTCCTGGAGAATTTTCTTTCTCTCGGGTTTTACTTAAGGCCTTGCGCTTACCTCTCATTGATTTTGTGAAATTTTCTGTGTTGCGCAAGTCTTTGCTGCACGCAGCTTTTTCTCCTTATCCTTTTTTTTTTGCTGATGTAAAATTGATCGATTGATTGATTAAATGATTGATTGATTGATTGGTTGATTGATTGATTCCAGACAACACCAAACGTCGTGGGGCGTCTTCAAATGGTCAGAACGTCCTCATGCCAAACAGGACATTCTGAGTACCTTTTGAGTGCAATGACCTCGATGTACTCAGTTCGTGCTTTGCTGGACGACTCGAGGATGAAAATCCCTCAGTTGTCCTACAGTTGTAATATCGCAGGACAAGAGAGTGGAATTGAACCGAGATCAAACCAGCTTTATCTCTCGCACTCGGCTCTCATTACTCAAAAGCTTCGAGTTTACTAAAATATATGTGTGT